>NW_027515106.1:0-93976 GCF_048772815.1 Callospermophilus lateralis
TCTAAGAATTAACGAGTTTTCGAAATACCAGCAAATATTTTTTCACCCAATCTTGATGATACTTGGTGGTAATGATCAGTACACAAATCCCACTTGGCTCACCAAATTTTTTTCTTCTAGGTTGAAGCGTTCGTCTACAGTAGCAGTTTTTATATTTAGGTTTCCCTCTGCTCTCTCCTATATAGATAGATGAATTTGGAACTCTAAATCCAACATGGTTTGAAGTATCTCTTTGAAACTTGACAAAATAAAGGAGTTCTCAGTTTTGTCTCTATGGTTTGTTTCCGCTTTAAGTAGCCCTAAGCACAGACTGTGTAAAATCACTTTCATTGAGAGGGGTTGCCAAGCTTCTAAGAATTAAAGATTTTCCCAAATACCAGCAAATATTTTTCACCCAATCTTGATGATACTTGGTGGTAATGATCAGTACACAAATCCCACTTGGCTCACCAAATTTTGTTCTTCTAGTTTGAAGCGTTCATCCACAGTAGTAGTTTTTATATTTAGTTTTCCCTCTGTTCTCTCCTATATAGATAGATGAATGTGGAACTCTAAATCCAACATGGTTTGTAGGAGCTCTTTGAAACTTTACAAAATAAAGGAGTTCTCAGTTTTGCCTCTATGGTTTGTTTCCTCTTCAAGTAGCCCTCAGCACAGACTGTGTAAAAGCACTTTCATTGAGAGGTGTTGCCAAGCTTCTAAGAATTAACGACTTCCCGAAATAGCAGCAAATATTTTTTCACCCGATCTTGATGATACTTGGTGGTAATGATTAGTACACAAATCCCACTTGGCTCACGAAATTTTGTTCTTCTAGGTTGAAGCGTTCGTGTACAGTAGCAGTTTTTATATTTAGGTTTCCTTCTGTTCTCTCCTATATAGATAGATGAATTTGGAACTCTAAATCCCACATGGTTCGTAGTAGCTCTTTGAAACTTGACAAAATAAAGGAGTTCTCAGTTTTGTCTCTATGGTTTGTTTCCTCTTCAAGTAGCCCTAGGCACAGACTGTGGAACAGCACTTTCATCGAGAGGCGTTGCCAAGTTTCTAAGAATTAACGAGTTTCCGAAATACCATCAAATATTTTTTTACGCAATCTTGATGATACTTGGTGGTAATGATCAGTACACAAATCCCACTTGGCTCAAAATTTTGTTCTTCTAGGTTGAAGCGTTCGTCTACAGAAGCAGTTTTTATATTTAAGATTCCCTCTGCTCTGTCCTATATAGATAGATGAGTTTGGAACTCTAAATCCAACACGGTTCGTAGTAGCTCTTTGAAACTTCACAAAATAAAGGAGTTCTCAGTTTTGTCTCTATGGTTTGTTTCCTATTCAAGTAGCCCAAAGCACAGACTGTGGAAAAGCACTTTCATTGAGAGGGGTTGTCAAGCTTCTAAGAATTAACGCGTTTCCGAAATGCCAGCATATATTTTTTCAGCCAATCTTGATGATACTTGGTGGAAATGATCAGTACACAAATCCCACTTGGCTCACCCAATTTTGTTCTTCTAGGTTGAAGCGTTCATCTACAGTAGCAGTTTTTATATTTAGTTTTCCCTCTGTTCTCTCCTATATAGATAGATGAATGTGGAACTATAAATCCAACATGGTTTGTAGTAGCTCTTTGAAACTTGACAAAATAAAGGAGTTCTCAGTTTTGTCTCTATGGTTTGTTTCCTCTTCAAGTTTCCCTAGGCACAGACTGTGGAAAAGCACTTTCATTGAGAGGGGTTGCCAACCTTCTAAGAATTAACGAGTTTTTGAAATACCTGCAAATATTTTTTCACACAATCTTGATGATACTTGGTGGTAATGATCAGTACACAAATCCCAATTGGCTCACCAAATTTTGTTCTTCTAGGTTGAACCGTTCGTCTACAGTAGCAGTTTTTATATTTAGATTTGCATCTGCTCAATCCTATATAGATAGATGAATTTGGAACTCTAAATCCAACATGGTTTGTAGTAGCTCTTTGAAACTTGACAAAATAAAGGAGTTATCAGTTTTGTCTCTATGGTTTGTTTCCTCTTTATGTAGCCCTAAGCACAGACTGTGTAAAAGCACTTTCATTGAGAGGGGTTGTCAAGCTTCTAAGAATTAACGCGTTTCCGAAATACCAGCAAATATTTTTTCACCCAAACTTGATGATACTTGGTGGTAATGATCAGTACACAAATCCCACTTGGCTAACCAAATTTTGTTCTTCTAGGTTGAAGCGTTCGTCTACAGTAGCAGTTTTTATATTTAGGATTCCCTCTGCTCTCTCCTATATAGATAGATGAATTTGGAACTCTAAATCCAACATGGTTCGTAGTAGCTCTTTGAAACTTGACAAAATAAAAGAGTTCTCCGTTTTGTCTCTATGGTTTGTTCCTCTTTAAGTAGCCCTAAGCACAGACTGTGGAAAAGCACTTTCATTGAGAGGGGTTGCCAAGCTTCTAAGAATTAACGACTTCCCGAAATACCAGCAAATATTTTTTCACCCGATCTTGATCATACTTGGTGGTAATGATTAGTACACAAATCCCACTTGGCTCACGAAATTTTGTTCTTCTAGGTTGAAGCGTTCGTGTACAGTAGCAGTTTTTATATTTAGGTTTCCTTCTGTTCTCTCCAATATAGATAGATGAATTTGGAACTCTAAATCCCACGTGGTTCGTAGTAGCTCTTTGAAACTTGACAAAATAAAGGAGTTCTCAGTTTTGTCTCTATGGTTTGTTTCCTCTTCAAGTAGCCCTAGGCACAGACTGTGGAAAAGCACTTTCATTGAGAGGGGTTGCCAACCTTCTAAGAATTAACGACTTTCCGAAATACCAGCAAATATTTTTTCACCCAATCTTGATGATACTTGGTGTTAATGATCAGTACACAAATTGTAGTTGGCTCACCAAATTTTGTTCTTCTAGGTTGAAGCGTTCGTCTACAGTAGCAGTTTTTATATTTAGGTTTCCCTCTGTTCTCTCCTATATAAATAGATGAAGTTGGAACTCTAAATCCAACATGGTTTGTAGTATCTCTTTAAAACTTGACAATATAAAGGAGTTCTCAGTTTTGTCTCTATGGTTTGTTTCCTCTTCAAGTAGCCCTAGGAACAGACTGTGGAAAAGCACTTTCATCGAGAGGGGTTGCCAATCTTCTAAGAATTAACGAGTTTCCGAAATACCAGCAAATATTTCTTTTACCCAATCTTGATGATTCTTGGTGGTAATGATCAGTACACAAATCCCTCTTGGCTCACCAAATTTTGTTCTTCTAGGTTGAAGCATTCGTGTACAGAAGCAGTTTTTATATTTAGGTTTCCTTCTGTTCTCTCCTATATAGATAGATGAATTTGGAACTCTAAATCCAACATGGTTTGGAGTAGCTCCTTGAAACATGACAAAATAAAGGAGTTCTCAGTTTTGTATCTATGGTTTGTTTCCTCTTCAAGTAGCCCTAGGCACAGACTGTGGAATAGCACTTTCATTGAGAGGGGTTGCCAAGCTTCTAAGAATTAACGAGTTTCCGAAATACCTGCAAATATTTTTTCACCCAATATTGATGATACTTGGTGGTAATGATCAGTACACAAATCCCACATGGCTCAAAATTTTGTTCTTCTAGGTTGAAGCGTTCGTCTACAGAAGCAGTTTTTATATTTAAGATTCCCTCTGCTCTGTCCTATATAGATAGATGAATTTGGAACTCTAAATCCAACACGGTTCGTAGTAGCTCTTTGAAACTTCACAAAATAAAGGAGTTCTCAGTTTTGTATCTATGGTTTGTTTCCTCTTCAAGTAGCCCAAAGCACAGACTGTGGAAAAGCACTTTCATTGAGAGGGGTTGTCAAGCTTCTAAGAATTAACGCGTTTCCGAAATACCAGCATATATTTTTTCAGCCAATCTTGATGATACTTGGTGGAAATGATCAGTACACAAATCCCACTTGGCTCACCCAATTTTGTTCTTCTAGGTTGAAGCGTTCATCTACAGTAGTAGTTTTTATATTTAGTTTTCCCTCTGTTCTCTCCTATATAGATAGATGAATGTGGAACTATAAATCCAACATGGTTTGTAGTAGCTCTTTGAAACTTGACAAAATAAAGGAGTTCTCAGTTTTGTCTTTATGGTTTGTTTCCTCTTCAAGTTTCCCTAGGAACAGACTGTGGAAAAGCACTTTCATTGAGAGGGGTTGCCAACCTTCTAAGAATTAACGAGTTTTTGAAATACCTGCAAATATTTTTTCACCCTATCTTGATGATACTTGGTGGTAATGATCAGTACACAAATCCCACTTGGCTCACCAAATTTTGTTCTTCTAGGTTGAACCGTTCGTCTACAGTAGCAGTTTTTATATTTAGATTTGCATCTGCTCAATCCTATATAGATAGATGAATTTGGAACTCTAAATCCAACATGGTTTGTAGTAGCTCTTTGAAACTTGACAAAATAAAGGAGTTCTCAGTTTTGTCTCTATGGTTTTTTTCCTCTTTATGTAGCCCTAAGCACAGACTGTGTAAAAGCACTTTCTTTGAGAGGGGTTGTCAAGCTTCTAAGAATTAACGCGTTTCCGAAATACCAGCAAATATTTTTTCACCCAATATTGATGATACTTGGTGGTAATGATCAGTACACAAATCCCACTTGGCTCACCAAATTTTGTTCTTCTAGGTTTAAGCGTTCGTCTACAGTAGCAGTTTTTATATTTATATTTCCATCTGCTCTCTCCTATATAGATAGATGAATTTGGAACTCTAAATCCAACATGGTTTGTAGTAGCTCCTTGAAACTTGACAAAATAAAGGAGTTCTCAGTTTTGTCTCTATGGTTTGTTTCCTCTTTAAGTAGCCCAAAGCACAGACTGTGGAAAAGCACTTTCATTGAGAGGGGTTGTCAAGCTTCTAAGAATTAACGAGTTTCCGAAATACCAGCAAATATTTTTTCACCCAATCTTGATGATACTTGGTGGTAATGATCAGTACACAAATCCCACTTGGCTCACCAAATTTTGTTCTTCTAGGTTGAAGCGTTCGTCTACAGAAGCAGTTTTTATATTTAGGATTCCCTCTGCTCTGTCCTAAATAGATAGATGAATTTGGAACTCTAAATCCAACAAGGTTCGTAGTAGCTCTTTGAAACTTCACAAAATAAAGGAGTTCTCAGTTTTGTCTCTATGGTTTTTTTCCTCTTCAAGTAGCCCTAAGCACAGACTGTGGAAAAGCACTTTTATTGAGAGGGGTTGTCAAGCTTCTAAGAATTAACGTATTTCCGAAATACCAGCAAATATTTTTTCACCCAATCTCGATGAAACTTGGTGGTAATGATCAGTACACAAATCCCACTTGACTCAACAAATTTTGTTCTTCTAGGTTGAAGCGTTCATATACAGTAGTATTTTTTATATTTAGTTTTCCCTCTGTTCTCTCCTATATAGATAGATGAATGTGGAACTCTAAATCCAACATGGTTTGTAGTACCTCTTTGAAACTTGAGAAAATAAAGAAGTTCTCAGTTCTGTCTCTAATGTTTGTTTCCTCTTCAAGTAGCCCTCAGTACAGACTGTGGAAAAGCACTTTCATTGAGAGAAGTTGCCAAGCTTCTAAGAATTAACGAGTTTCCGAAATACCAGCAAATATTTTATCACCCGATCTTGATGATACTTGGTGGTAATGATTTGTACACAAATCCCACTTGGCTCATGAAATTTTGTTCTTCTAGGTTGAAGCGTTCGTGTACAGTAGCAGTTTTTATATTTACGTATCCTTCTGTTCTCTCTGATATAGATAGATGAATTTGGAACTCTAAATCCAACATGGTTCGTAGTAGCACTTTGAAACTTGACAAAATATAGGAGTTATCAGTTTTGTCTCTATGGTTTGTTTCCTCTTCAAGTAGCCCTAGGCACAGACTGTGGAAAAGCACTTTCATTGATAGGGGTTTCCAACCTTCTAAGAATTAACGAGTTTCCGAAATACCAGCAAATATTTTTTCACCCAATCTTGATGATACTTGGTGGTAATGATCAGTACACAAATCCCACTTGGGTAACCAAATTTTGTTCTTCTAGGTTGAAGCGTTCGTCTACAGTAGCAGTTTTTATATTTAAGATTCCTTCTGCTCTCTCCTATATAGATAGATGAATTTGGAACTCTAAATATAACATGGTTCGTAGTAGCTCTTTGAAACTTGACAAAATAAAAGAGTTCTCAGTTTTGTCTCTATGGTTTTTTCCTCTTCAAGTAGCCCTCAGCACAGACTGTGGAAAAGCACTTTCATTGAGAGGGGTTGCCAAGCTTCTAAGAATTAACGAGTTTCCGAAATACCTGCAAATATTTTTTCACCCAATATTGATGGTACTTGGTGGTAATGATCAGTACACAAATCCCACTTGGCTCAAAATTTTGTTCTTCTAGGTTTAAGCGTTCGTCTACAGAAGCAGTTTTTATATTTAAGATTCCCTCTGCTCTGTCCTATATAGATAGATGAGTTTGGAACTCTAAATCCAACACGGTTCGTAGTAGCTCTTTGAAACTTCACAAAATAAAGGAGTTCTCAGTTTTGTCTCTATGGTTTGTTTCCTATTCAAGTAGCCCAAAGCACAGACTGTGGAAAAGCACTTTCATTGAGAGGGGTTGTCAAGCTTCTAAGAATTAACGCGTTTCCGAAATACCAGCATATATTTTTTCAGCCAATCTTGATGATACTTGGTGGAAATGATCAGTACACAAATCCCACTTGGCTCACCCAATTTTGTTCTTCTAGGTTGAAGCGTTCATCTACAGTAGTAGTTTTTATATTTAGTTTTCCCTCTGTTCTCTCCTATATAGATAGATGAATGTGGAACTATAAATCCAACATGGTTTGTAGTAGCTCTTTGAAACTTGACAAAATAAAGGAGTTCTCAGTTTTGTCTCTATGGTTTGTTTCCTCTTCAAGTTTCCCTAGGCACAGACTGTGGAAAAGCACTTTCATTGAGAGGGGTTGCCAACCTTCTAAGAATTAACGAGTTTTTGAAATACCTGCAAATATTTTTTCACACAATCTTGATGATACTTGGTGGTAATGATCAGTACACAAATCCCAATTGGCTCACCAAATTTTGTTCTTCTAGGTTGAACCGTTCGTCTACAGTAGCAGTTTTTATATTTAGATTTGCATCTGCTCAATCCTATATAGATAGATGAATTTGGAACTCTAAATCCAACATGGTTTGTAGTAGCTCTTTGAAACTTGACAAAATAAAGGAGTTATCAGTTTTGTCTCTATGGTTTGTTTCCTCTTTATGTAGCCCTAAGCACAGACTGTGTAAAAGCACTTTCATTGAGAGGGGTTGTCAAGCTTCTAAGAATTAACGCGTTTCCGAAATACCAGCAAATATTTTTTCACCCAAACTTGATGATACTTGGTGGTAATGATCAGTACACAAATCCCACTTGGCTAACCAAATTTTGTTCTTCTAGGTTGAAGCGTTCGTCTACAGTAGCAGTTTTTATATTTAGGATTCCCTCTGCTCTCTCCTATATAGATAGATGAATTTGGAACTCTAAATCCAACATGGTTCGTAGTAGCTCTTTGAAACTTGACAAAATAAAAGAGTTCTCCGTTTTGTCTCTATGGTTTGTTCCTCTTTAAGTAGCCCTAAGCACAGACTGTGGAAAAGCACTTTCATTGAGAGGGGTTGTCATGCTTCTAAGAATTAACGAGTTTCCGAAATACCAGCATATATTTTTTCACCCAATCTTGATGATACTTGGTGGAAATGATCAGTACCCAAATTCCACTTGGCTCACCAAATTTTGTTCTTCTAGGTTGAAGCATTCGTCTACAGTAGCAGTATTTATATTTAGGTTTCCCTCTGCTCTCTCCTATATAGATACATGAATTTGGAACTTTAAATCCAACATGGTTTGTAGTAGCTCTTTGAAATTTGACAAAATAAAGGAGTTCTCAGTTTTGTCTCTATGGTTTGTTTCCGCTTTAAGTAGCCCTAAGCACAGACTGTGTAAAAGCACTTTCATTGAGAGGGGTTGCCAACCTTCTAATAATTAACGAGTTTCCCAAATACCAGCAAATATTTTTCACCCAATCTTGATGATACTTGGTGGTAATGATCAGTACACAAATCCCACTTGGCTCACCAAATTTTGTTCTTCTAGGTTGAAGCGTTCATCTACAGTAGTAGTTTTTATATTTAGTTTTCCCTCTGTTCTCTCCTATACCGATAGATGAATGTGGAACTCTAAATCCAACATGATTTGTAGTAGCTCTTTGAAACTTGACAAAATAAAGGAGGTCTCAGTTTTGTCTCTATGGTTTTTTCCTCTTCAAGTAGCCCTCAGCACAGACTGTGGAAAAGCACTTTCATTGAGAGGGGTTGCCAAGCTTCTAAGAATTAACGACTTCCCGAAATACCAGCAAATATTTTTTCACCCGATCTTGATCATACTTGGTGGTAATGATTAGTACACAAATCCCACTTGGCTCACGAAATTTTGTTCTTCTAGGTTGAAGCGATCGTGTACAGTAGCAGTTTTTA
The DNA here is from genome assembly GCF_048772815.1 of Callospermophilus lateralis. Lineage (NCBI taxonomy): Eukaryota > Metazoa > Chordata > Mammalia > Rodentia > Sciuridae > Callospermophilus > Callospermophilus lateralis. The sequence continues at coordinate 8,518 of NW_027515106.1, forward strand.
TATTTAGGTTTCCTTCTGTTCTCTCCTATATAGATAGATGAATTTGGAACTCTAAATCCCACGTGGTTCGTAGTAGCTCTTTGAAACTTGACAAAATAAAGGAGTTCTCAGTTTTGTCTCTATGGTTTGTTTCCTCTTCAAGTAGCCCTAGGCACAGACTGTGGAAAAGCACTTTCATTGAGAGGGGTTGCCAACCTTCTAAGAATTAACGACTTTCCGAAATACCAGCAAATATTTTTTCACCCAATCTTGATGATACTTGGTGTTAATGATCAGTACACAAATTGTAGTTGGCTCACCAAATTTTGTTCTTCTAGGTTGAACCGTTCGTCTACAGTAGCAGTTTTTATATTTAGATTTGCATCTGCTCAATCCTATATAGATAGATGAATTTGGAACTCTAAATCCAACATGGTTTGTAGTAGCTCTTTGAAACTTGACAAAATAAAGGAGTTCTCAGTTTTGTCTCTATGGTTTGTTTCCTCTTCAAGTAGCCCTAAGCACAGACTGTGGAAAAGCACTTTCATTGAGAGGGGTTGTCAAGCTTCTAAGAATTAACGAGTTTCCGAAATACCAGCAAATATTTCTTCACCCAATCTTGATGATACTTTGTGGTAATGATCAGTACACAAATCCCACTTGGCTCACCAAATTTTGTTCTTTTAGGTTGAAGCGTTCGTCTACAGTAGCAGTTTTTATATTTAAGTTTCCATCTGTTCTCTATTATAAAGATAGATGAATTTGGAACTCTAAATCCAACATGGTTTGTAGTAGCTCTTTGAAACTTGACAAAATAAAGGAGTTCTCAGTTTTGTCTCTATGGTTTGTTTCCTCTTTATGTAGCCCTAAGCACACACTGTGTAAAAGCACTTTCATTGAGAGGGGTTGTCAAGCTTCTAAGAATTAACGAGTTTCCGAAATACCAGCAAATATTTTTTCACCCAATCTTGATGATACTTGGTGGTAATGATCAGTACACAAATCCCACTTGGCTCACCAAATTTTGTTTTTCTAGGTTGAAGCGTTCGTCTACAGAAGCAGTTTTCATATTTAGGATTCCCTCTGATCTCTCCTATATAGATAGATGAATTTGGAACACTAAATCCAACATGGTTCGTAGTAGCTCTTTGAAACTTGACAAAATAAAGGAGTTCTCAGTATGTCTCTATGGTTTGTTTCCTCTTCAAGTAGCCCTAAGCACAGACTGTGGAAAAGCACTTTCATTGAGAGGGGTTGTCAAGCTTCTAAGAATTAACGAGTTTTCGAAATACCAGCAAATATTTTTTCACCCAATCTTGATGATACTTGGTGGTAATGATCAGTACACAAATCCCACTTGGCTCACCAAATTTTTTTCTTCTAGGTTGAAGCGTTCGTCTACAGTAGCAGTTTTTATATTTAGGTTTCCCTCTGCTCTCTCCTATATAGATAGATGAATTTGGAACTCTAAATCCAACATGGTTTGAAGTATCTCTTTGAAACTTGACAAAATAAAGGAGTTCTCAGTTTTGTCTCTATGGTTTGTTTCCGCTTTAAGTAGCCCTAAGCACAGACTGTGTAAAATCACTTTCATTGAGAGGGGTTGCCAAGCTTCTAAGAATTAAAGATTTTCCCAAATACCAGCAAATATTTTTCACCCAATCTTGATGATACTTGGTGGTAATGATCAGTACACAAATCCCACTTGGCTCACCAAATTTTGTTCTTCTAGTTTGAAGCGTTCATCCACAGTAGTAGTTTTTATATTTAGTTTTCCCTCTGTTCTCTCCTATATAGATAGATGAATGTGGAACTCTAAATCCAACATGGTTTGTAGGAGCTCTTTGAAACTTTACAAAATAAAGGAGTTCTCAGTTTTGCCTCTATGGTTTGTTTCCTCTTCAAGTAGCCCTCAGCACAGACTGTGTAAAAGCACTTTCATTGAGAGGTGTTGCCAAGCTTCTAAGAATTAACGACTTCCCGAAATACCAGCAAATATTTTTTCACCCGATCTTGATGATACTTGGTGGTAATGATTAGTACACAAATCCCACTTGGCTCACGAAATTTTGTTCTTCTAGGTTGAAGCGTTCGTGTACAGTAGCAGTTTTTATATTTAGGTTTCCTTCTGTTCTCTCCTATATAGATAGATGAATTTGGAACTCTAAATCCCACATGGTTCGTAGTAGCTCTTTGAAACTTGACAAAATAAAGGAGTTCTCAGTTTTGTCTCTATGGTTTGTTTCCTCTTCAAGTAGCCCTAGGCACAGACTGTGGAACAGCACTTTCATCGAGAGGCGTTGCCAAGTTTCTAAGAATTAACGAGTTTCCGAAATACCAGCAAATATTTTTTTACGCAATCTTGATGATACTTGGTGGTAATGATCAGTACACAAATCCCACTTGGCTGACCAAATTTTGTTCTTCTAGGTTGAAGCGTTCGTATACAGTAGCAGTTTTTACATTTAAGTTTACTTCTGTTCTCTCCTATAAAGATAGATGAATTTGGAACTCTAAATCCAACATGGTTTGTAGTAGCTCTTTGAAACTTGACAAAATAAAGGAGTTCTCAGTTTTGTCTCTATGGTTTGTTTCCTCTTTATGTAGCCCTAAGCACACACTGTGTGAAAGCACTTTCATCGAGAGGGGTTGGCAAGCTTCTAAGAATTAACGAGTTTCCGAAATACCATCAAATATTTTTTTACGCAATCTTGATGATACTTGGTGGTAATGATCAGTACACAAATCCCACTTGGCTCACAAAATTTTCTTCTTCTAGGTTGAACCGTTCGTGTACAGTAGCAGTTTTTATATTTAGGTTTCCCTCTGTTCTCTCCTATATAGATAGATGAATTTGGAACTCTAAATCCAACATTGTTTGTAGTAGCTCTTTGAAACTTGACAAAATAAAGGAGTTCTCAGTTTTGTCTCTATTCTTTGTTTCCTCTTCAAGTAGCCCTAGGCACAGACTGTGGAAAAGCACTTTCATTGAGAGGGGTTGCCAACCTTCTAAGAATTAACGACTTTCCGAAATACCTGCAAATATTTTTCACCCAATCTTGATGATACTTGGTGGTAATGATCAGTACACAAATCCCACTTGGCTCACCAAATGTTGTTCTTCTAGGTTGAAACGTTCGTCTACAGTAGCAGTTTTTATATTTAGATTTCCATCTGCTCTCTCCTATATAGATAGATGAATTTGGAACTCTAAATCCAACATGGTTTGTAGTAGCTCTTTGAAACTTGACAAAATAAAGGAGTTCTCAGTTTTGTCTCCATGGTTTGTTTCCTCTTTAAGTAGCCCTAAGCACAGACTGTGTAAAAGCACTTTCATTGAGAGGGGTTGACAAGTTTCTAAGAATTAACGATTTTCCCAAATACCAGCAAATATTTTTCACCCAATCTTGATGATACTTGGTGGTAATGATCAGTACACAAATCCACCTTGGCTCACCAAATTTTGTTTTTCTAGGTAGAGGTTGAAGCGTTCATCTACAGTAGCACTTTTTATTATTAGGTTTCCTTCTGTTCTCTCCTATATAGATAGATGAATTTGGAACTCTATATCCAACATGGTTTGTAGTAGCTCTTTGAAACTTGACAAAATAAAGGAGTTCTCAGTTTTGTCTCTATGGTTTGTTTCTTCTTGTGTAGCCCTAGGCACAGACTGTGGAAAAGCACTTTCATTGAGAGGGGTTACCAACCTTCTAAGAATTAACGAGTTTCCGAAATAACTGCAAATATTTTTTCACCGAATCTTGATGATACTTCGTGGTAATGATCAGACCCAAATCCCACTTGGCTCACCAAATATTGTTCTTCTAGGTTGAAGCGTTCGTCTACAGAAGCAGTTTTTATATTTATGTTTCCCTCTGTTCTCTCCTATATAGATAGATGAATTTGGAACTCTAAATCCAACATGGTTTGGAGTAGCTCTTTGAAACTTGACAAAATACAGAGTTCTCAGTTTTGTCTCTATGGTTTGTTTCCTCTTCAAGTAGCCCTAGGCACAGAGTGTGGAAAAGCACTTTCATTGAGAGGGGTTGCCAACCTTCTAAGAATTAACGAGTTTCCGAAATACCTGCAAATATTTTTTCACCCAATCTTGATGATACTTGGTGGTAATGATCAGTACACAAATCCCATTTGGCTCACCAAATTTTGTTCTTCTAGGTTGAAGCGTTCGTCGGCAGTAGCAGTTTTTATATTTAGATTTCCAGCTGCTCTCTCCTATATAGATAGATGAATTTGGAACTCTAAATCCAACATGGTTTGTAGTAGCTCTTTGAAACTTGACAAAATAAAGGAGTTCTCAGTTTTGTCTCTATGGTTTGTTTCCTCTTTAAATAGCCCTAAGCACAGACTGTGTAAAACCACTTTCATTTAGAGGGGTTGTCAAGCTTCTAAGAATTAACGCGTTTCCGAAATAACAGCAAATATTCTTTCACCCAATCTTGATGATACTTGGTGGTAATGATCAGTACACAAATCCCACTTGGCTCACCAAATTTTGTTCTTCTAGGTTGAAGCGTTCGACTACAGTAGCAGTTTTTATATTTAGATTTCCATCTGATCTCTCCTATATAGATAGATGAATTTGGAACTCTAAATCCAACATGGTTCGTAGTAGCTCTTTGAAACTTGACAAAATAAAGGAGTTCTCAGTTTTTTGTCCATGGTTTGTTTCCTCTTTAAGTAGCCCTAAGCACAGACTGTGTAAAAGCACTTTCATTGAGCGGGGTTGTCAAGCTTATAAGAATTTACGAGTTTCCGAAATAGCAGCAAATATTTTTTCTCCCAATCTTGATGATACTTGGTGGTAATGATCAGTACACAAATTCCACTTGGCTCACCAAATTTTGTTCTTCTAGGTTGAAGCGTTCATCTACAGTAGTTGTTTTTATATTTAGTTTTCCCTCTGCTCTCTCCTATATAGATAGATGAATTTGGAACTCTAAATCCAACATGGTTCCTAGTAGCTCTTTGAAACTTGACAAAATAAAGGTGTTCTCAGTTTTTTCTGTATGGTTTGTTTTCTCTTCAAGTAGCCCTAGGCATACACTGTGAAAAAGCACTTTCATTGAGAGTTGTTGCCAAGCTTCTAAGAGTTAACGAGTGTCCCAAACACCAGCAAATATTTTTTCACTCAATCTTGATGATACTTGGTGGTAATGATCAGTACACAAATTCCACTTAACTCACCAAATTTTGTTCTTCTATTTTGAAGCGTTCGTCTACAGTAGCAGTTTTTATATTTAGGTTTTCCTCTGTTCTCTCCTATATAGATAGATGAATTTGGAACTCTAAATCCAACATGGTTCGTAGTAGCTCTTGGAAACCTGACAATATAAAGGAGTTCTCAGTTTTGTCTCTAAGGTTTGTTTCCTCTTCATAGCCCTAGGCACTGACTGTGGAAAAGCACTTTCATCGAGAGGGGTTGCCAAGCTTCTAAGAATTAACGAATGTCCCAAACACCAGCAAATATTTTTCACCCAATCTTGATGATACTTGGTGGTAATGATCAGTACACAAATCCCACTTGGCTCACCAAATTTTGTTCTTCTAGGTTGAAGCGTTCATCTACAGTAGTTGTTTTTATATTTAGTTTTCCCTCTGTTCTCTCCTATATAGATAGATGAATTTGGAACTCTAAATAAAACATGGTTTGTAGTAGCTCTTTGAAACGTTACAAAATAAAGGAGTTCTCAGTTTTGTCTCTATGGTTTGTTTCCTCTTCAAGTAGCCTTAGGCACAGACTGTGGAAAAGCACTTTCATTGAGAGGGGTTGCCATGCTTCTAAGAATTAACGAGTTTCCGAAATATGAGCAAACACTTTTTCAACCAATCTTGATGATACTTGGTGGTAATCATCAGTACACAAATCCCACTTGGCTCACCCAATTTTGTTCCTCTTGGTTGAAGCGTTCGTCTACAGTAGCAGTTTTTATATTTAGGATTCCCTCTGCTCTCTCCTATATAGATAGATGAATTTGGAACTCTAAATCCAACATGGTTCGTAGTAGCTCTTTGAAACTTGACAAAATAAAGGAGTTCTCAGTTTTGTCTCTATGGTTTGTTTCCTTTTCAAGTAGCCCTAAGCACAGACTGTGGAAAAGCACTTTCATTTAGAGGGGTTGTCAAGCTTCAAAGAATTAACGAGTTTCCGAAATACCAGCAAATAATTTTTCACCCAATCTTGATGATACTTGGTGGTAATGATCAGTACACAAATCCCACTTGGCTCACCAAATTTTGTTCTTCTAGGTTGAAAAGTTCGTCTACATTAGCAGTTTTTATATTTAGGTTTCCCTCTGCTCTCCGCTATATAGATAGATGAATTTGGAACTCTAAATCCAACATGGTTCGTAGTAGCTCTTTGAAACTTGACAAAATAAAGGAGTTCTCACTTTTGTCTCTATGGTTTGTTTCCTCTTCAAGTAGCCCTACGCACACACTGTGGAAAAGCACTTTCATTGAGAAGGGTTGCCAACCTTCTAAAAATTAATGAGTTTCCGAAATACCAGCAAATATTTTTCCACCCAATCTTGATGATACATGTTGGTAATGATCAGTACACAAATCCCACTGGGCTCACCAAATTTTGTTCTTCTAGGATGAAGCGTTCATCTACAGTAGCAGTTTATAAATTTAGGTTTCCCTCTGCTCTCTCCTATACAGATAGATGAATTTGGAACTCTCAATCTAACATGGTTCGTAGTAGCTCTTTGAAACTTGACAAAATAAAGGAGTTCTCACTTTTTTCACTATGGTTTGTTTCCTCTTCAAGTAGCCTTAGGCACAGACTGTGGAAAAGCACTTTCATTGAGAGGGGTTGCCAATCTTCTAAGAATTAACGAGTTTCTGAAATACGAGCAAACACTTTTTCTCCCAATCTTGATGACACTTGGTGGTAATGATCAGTACACAGGTCCCAGTTGGCTGACCAAATTTTGCTCTTCTAGGTTAAAGCGTTCGTCTACAGTAGCAGTTTTTATATTTAGGTTTCCCTCTGCTCTCTCCTATATAGATAGATGAATTTGGAACTCTAAATTTAACATGGTTCGTAGTAGCTCTTTTAAACTCGACAAAATAAAGGAGTTCTCAGTTTTGTCTCTATAGTTTGTTTCCTCTTCAAGTAGCCCTAGGCACAGACTGTGGAAAAGCAATTTCATTGAGAGGGGTTGCCAAGCTTCTAAGAATTAACCAGTTTCCGAAATACCAGCAAATATTTTTTCACCCAATTTTGATGATACTTGGTGGTAATGATCAGTACAGAAATCCCACTTGGCTCTCCAAATTTTGTTCTTCTAGGTTGAAGCGTTCGTCTACAGTAGCAGTTCTTATATTTAGGTTTCCCTCTTTTCTCTCCTAAATAGATAGATGAATTTTCAAATCTAAATCCAACATGGTTCGTAATAGCTCTTTGAAACTTGACAAATAAAGGAGTTCTCAGTTTTGTCTCTATGGTTTGTTTCCTCTTCAAGTAGCCCTAGGCACAGAATGTGGAAAGCATTTTCATTGAGAGGGGTTGCCAACCTTCTAAGAATTAACGAGTTTCTGAAATACCTGCAAATATTTTTTCACCCAATTTTGATGATACTTGGTGGTAATGATAAGTACACAAATCCCACTTGGCTCACCAAATTTTGTTCTTCTAGGTTGAAGCGTTCGTCTACAGTAGCAGTTTTTATATTTAGGTTTCCCTCTGTTCTCTTTTATATAGATAGATGAATTTGGAACTCTAAATCCAACATGGTTCGTAGTAGCTCTTTGAAACTTGACAAAATAAAGGAGTTCTCAGTTTTGTCTCTATAGTTTGTTTCCTCTTCAAGTAGCCCTAGGCACAGACTGTGGAAAAGCACTTTCATTGAGGGGGGTTGCCAAGCTTCTAAGAATTAACGAGTTTCCGAAATTCGAGCAAACACTTTTTCAACCAATCTTGATGATACTTAGTGGTAATGATCAGTACAAAAATCCCACTTGGCTCACGAAATTTTGTTCTTCTAGGTTGAAGCATTCATGTACAGGAGCTGTTTTTATGTTTAGATTTCCCTCTGTTCTCTCCTATATAGATAGATTAATTTGGAAGTCTAAATCCAACATGGTTTGTAGTAGCTCTTTGATACTTGACAAAATAAAGGAGTTCTCAGTTTGGTCTCCATTTTTTGTTTCCTATTCAAGTAGCCCTATGCACAGACTGTGGAAAAGCACTTTCATTGAGAGGGTTTGACAAGCTTCTAAGAATTAACGAGTTTTCGAAATACCAGCAAATATTTTTTCACCCAATCTTGATGATACTTGGTGGTAATGATCAGTTCACAAGTCCCACTTGGCTCACCAAATTTTGTTCTTCTAGGTTGAAGCGTTCGTCTACAGTAGCAGTTTTTATATTTAGGTTTCCCTCTGCTCTCTCCTATATAGACAGATGAATTTGGAACTGTATATCCAACATGGTTTGTAGTAGCTCTTTTAAACTTGACAAAATAAAGGTGTTCTCAGTTTTGTCTCTATGGTTTGTTTCCTCTTCAAGTAGCCCTAGGCACAGACTGTGGAAAAGCACTTTCATTGAGCGGGGTTGCCAAGCTTCTAATAATTAACGAGTTTCCGAAATACCAGCAAATATTTTTTCACCCAATCTTGATGATACTTGATGGTAATGATCAGTACACAAATCCCACTTGGCTCACCAAATTTTGTTCTTCTAGGTTGAAGCGTTCGTCTACAGTAGCAGTTTTTATATTTAGTTTTCCCTCTGCTCTCTCGTAAATAGTTAGATGAATTTGGAACTCTCAATCCAACATGGTTCGTAGTAGCTCTTTGAAACTTGACAAAATAAAGGAGTTCTCAGTTTTGTCTCTATGGTTTGTTTCCTCTTCAAGTAGCCCTAGGCACAGACTGTGGAAAAGCACTTTCATTGAGAGGGGTTGCCAACCTTCTAAGAATTAACGACTTTCCGAAATACCTGCAAATATTTTTCACCCAATCTTGATGATACTTGGTGGTAATGATCAGTACACAAATCCCACTTGGCTCACCAAATGTTGTTCTTCTAGGTTGAAACGTTCGTCTACAGTAGCAGTTTTTATATTTAGATTTCCATCTGCTCTCTCCTATATAGATAGATGAATTTGGAACTCTAAATCCAACATGGTTTGTAGTAGCTCTTTGAAACTTGACAAAATAAAGGAGTTCTCAGTTTTGTCTCCATGGTTTGTTTCCTCTTTAAGTAGCCCTAAGCACAGACTGTGTAAAAGCACTTTTATTGAGAGGGGTTGACAAGTTTCTAAGAATTAACGATTTTCCCAAATACCAGCAAATATTTTTCACCCAATCTTGATGATACTTGGTGGTAATGATCAGTACACAAATCCACCTTGGCTCACCAAATTTTGTTTTTCTAGGTAGAGGTTGAAGCGTTCATCTACAGTAGCACTTTTTATTATTAGGTTTCCTTCTGTTCTCTCCTATATAGATAGATGAATTTGGAACTCTATATCCAACATGGTTTGTAGTAGCTCTTTGAAACTTGACAAAATAAAGGAGTTCTCAGTTTTGTCTCTATGGTTTGTTTCCTCTTGTGTAGCCCTAGGCACAGACTGTGGAAAAGCACTTTCATTGAGAGGGGTTACCAACCTTCTAAGAATTAACGAGTTTCCGAAATAACTGCAAATATTTTTTCACCGAATCTTGATGATACTTCGTGGTAATGATCAGACCCAAATCCCACTTGGCTCACCAAATATTGTTCTTCTAGGTTGAAGCGTTCGTCTACAGAAGCAGTTTTTATATTTATGTTTCCCTCTGTTCTCTCCTATATAGATAGATGAATTTGGAACTCTAAATCCAACATGGTTTGGAGTAGCTCTTTGAAACTTGACAAAATACAGAGTTCTCAGTTTTGTCTCTATGGTTTGTTTCCTCTTCAAGTAGCCCTAGGCACAGAGTGTGGAAAAGCACTATCATTGAGAGGGGTTGCCAACCTTCTAAGAATTAACGAGTTTCCGAAACACCTGCAAATATTTTTTCACCCAATCTTGATGATACTTGGTGGTAATGATCAGTACACAAATCCCATTTGGCTCACCAAATTTTGTTCTTCTAGGTTGAAGCGTTCGTCGGCAGTAGCAGTTTTTATATTTAGATTTCCAGCTGCTCTCTCCTATATAGATAGATGAATTTGGAACTCTAAATCCAACATGGTTTGTAGTAGCTCTTTGAAACTTGACAAAATAAAGGAGTTCTCAGTTTTGTCTCTATGGTTTGTTTCCTCTTTAAATAGCCCTAAGCACAGACTGTGTAAAAGCACTTTCATTTAGAGGGGTTGTCAAGCTTCTAAGAATTAACGCGTTTCCGAAATAACAGCAAATATTCTTTCACCCAATCTTGATGATACTTGGTGGTAATGATCAGTACACAAATCCCACTTGGCTCACCAAATTTTGTTCTTCTAGGTTGAAGCGTTCGACTACAGTAGCAGTTTTTATATTTAGATTTCCATCTGATCTCTCCTATATAGATAGATGAATTTGGAACTCTAAATCCAACATGGTTCGTAGTAGCTCTTTGAAACTTGACAAAATAAAGGAGTTCTCAGTTTTTTGTCCATGGTTTGTTTCCTCTTTAAGTAGCCCTAAGCACAGACTGTGTAAAAGCACTTTCATTGAGCGGGGTTGTCAAGCTTATAAGAATTTACGAGTTTCCGAAATAGCAGCAAATATTTTTTCTCCCAATCTTGATGATACTTGGTGGTAATGATCAGTACACAAATTCCACTTGGCTCACCAAATTTTGTTCTTCTAGGTTGAAGCGTTCATCTACAGTAGTTGTTTTTATATTTAGTTTTCCCTCTGCTCTCTCCTATATAGATAGATGAATTTGGAACTCTAAATCCAACATGGTTCCTAGTAGCTCTTTGAAACTTGACAAAATAAAGGTGTTCTCAGTTTTTTCTGTATGGTTTGTTTTCTCTTCAAGTAGCCCTAGGCATACACTGTGAAAAAGCACTTTCATTGAGAGTTGTTGCCAAGCTTCTAAGAATTAACGAGTGTCCCAAACACCAGCAAATATTTTTTCACTCAATCTTGATGATACTTGGTGGTAATGATCAGTACACAAATTCCACTTAACTCACCAAATTTTGTTCTTCTATTTTGAAGCGTTCGTCTACAGTAGCAGTTTTTATATTTAGGTTTTCCTCTGTTCTCTCCTATATAGATAGATGAATTTGGAACTCTAAATCCAACATGGTTCGTAGTAGCTCTTGGAAACCTGACAATATAAAGGAGTTCTCAGTTTTGTCTCTAAGGTTTGTTTCCTCTTCATAGCCCTAGGCACTGACTGTGGAAAAGCACTTTCAGCGAGAGGGGTTGCCAAGCTTCTAAGAATTAACGAGTGTCCCAAACACCAGCAAATATTTTTCACCCAATCTTGATGATACTTGGTGGTAATGATCAGTACACAAATCCCACTTGGCTCACCAAATTTTGTTCTTCTAGGTTGAAGCGTTCATCTACAGTAGTTGTTTTTATATTTAGTTTTCCCTCTGTTCTCTCCTATATAGATAGATGAATTTGGAACTCTAAATAAAACATGGTTTGTAGTAGCTCTTTGAAACGTTACAAAATAAAGGAGTTCTCAGTTTTGTCTCTATGGTTTGTTTCCTCTTCAAGTAGCCTTAGGCACAGACTGTGGAAAAGCACTTTCATTGACAGGGGTTGCCATGCTTCTAAGAATTAACGAGTTTCCGAAATATGAGCAAACACTTTTTCAACCAATCTTGATGATACTTGTTGGTAATCATCAGTACACAAATCCCACTTGGCTCACCCAATTTTGTTCCTCTTGGTTGAAGCGTTCGTCTACAGTAGCAGTTTTTATATTTAGGATTCCCTCTGCTCTCTCCTATATAGATAGATGAATTTGGAACTCTAAATCCAACATGGTTCGTAGTAGCTCTTTGAAACTTGACAAAATAAAGGAGTTCTCAGTTTTGTCTCTATGGTTTGTTTCCTTTTCAAGTAGCCCTAAGCACAGACTGTGGAAAAGCACTTTCATTTAGAGGGGTTGTCAAGCTTCAAAGAATTAACGAGTTTCCGAAATACCAGCAAATAATTTTTCACGCAATCTTGATGATACTTGGTGGTAATGATCAGTACACAAATCCCACTTGGCTCACCAAATTTTGTTCTTCTAGGTTGAAAAGTTCGTCTACATTAGCAGTTTTTATATTTAGGTTTCCCTCTGCTCTCCGCTATATAGATAGATGAATTTGGAACTCTAAATCCAACATGGTTCGTAGTAGCTCTTTGAAACTTGACAAAATAAAGGAGTTCTCACTTTTGTCTCTATGGTTTGTTTCCTCTTCAAGTAGCCCTAGGCACACACTGTGGAAAAGCACTTTCATTGAGAAGGGTTGCCAACCTTCTAAAAATTAATGAGTTTCCGAAATACCAGCAAATATTTTTCCACCCAATCTTGATGATACATGTTGGTAATGATCAGTACACAAATCCCACTGGGCTCACCAAATTTTATTCTTCTAGGATGAAGCGTTCATCTACAGTAGCAGTTTATAAATTTAGGTTTCCCTCTGCTCTCTCCTATACAGATAGATGAATTTGGAACTCTCAATCTAACATGGTTCGTAGTAGCTCTTTGAAACTTGACAAAATAAAGGAGTTCTCACTTTTTTCACTATGGTTTGTTTCCTCTTCAAGTAGCCTTAGGCACAGACTGTGGAAAAGCACTTTCATTGAGAGGGGTTGCCAATCTTCTAAGAATTAACGAGTTTCTGAAATACGAGCAAACACTTTTTCTCCCAATCTTGATGACACTTGGTGGTAATGATCAGTACACAGGTCCCACTTGGCTGACCAAATTTTGCTCTTCTAGGTTAAAGCGTTCGTCTACAGTAGCAGTTTTTATATTTAGGTTTCCCTCTGCTCTCTCCTATATAGATAGATGAATTTGGAACTCTAAATTTAACATGGTTCGTAGTAGCTCTTTGAAACTCGACAAAATAAAGGAGTTCTCAGTTTTGTCTCTATAGTTTGTTTCCTCTTCAAGTAGCCCTAGGCACAGACTGTGGAAAAGCAATTTCATTGAGAGGGGTTGCCAAGCTTCTAAGAATTAACCAGTTTCCGAAATACCAGCAAATATTTTTTCACCCAATTTTGATGATACTTGGTGGTAATGATCAGTACAGAAATCCCACTTGGCTCACCAAATTTTGTTCTTCTAGGTTGAAGCGTTCGTCTACAGTAGCAGTTCTTATATTTAGGTTTCCCTCTTTTCTCTCCTAAATAGATAGATGAATTTTCAAATCTAAATCCAACATGGTTCGTAATAGCTCTTTGAAACTTGACAAATAAAGGAGTTCTCAGTTTTGTCTCTATGGTTTGTTTCCTCTTCAAGTAGCCCTAGGCACAGAATGTGGAAAGCATTTTCATTGAGAGGGGTTGCCAACCTTCTAAGAATTAACGAGTTTCTGAAATACCTGCAAATATTTTTTCACCCAATTTTGATGATACTGGGTGGTAATGATAAGTACACAAATCCCACTTGGCTCACCAAATTTTGTTTTTCTAGGTTGAAGCGTTCGTCTACAGTAGCAGTTTTTATATTTAGGTTTCCCTCTGTTCTCTTTTATATAGATAGATGAATTTGGAACTCTAAATCCAACATGGTTCGTAGTAGCTCTTTGAAACTTGACAAAATAAAGGAGTTCTCAGTTTTGTCTCTATAGTTTGTTTCCTCTTCAAGTAGCCCTAGGCACAGACTGTGGAAAAGCACTTTCATTGAGGGGGGTTGCCAAGCTTCTAAGAATTAACGAGTTTCCGAAATTCGAGCAAACACTTTTTCAACCAATCTTGATGATACTTAGTGGTAATGATCAGTACAAAAATCCCACTTGGCTCACGAAATTTTGTTCTTCTAGGTTGAAGCATTCATGTACAGGAGCTGTTTTTATGTTTAGATTTCCCTCTGTTCTCTCCTATATAGATAGATTAATTTGGAAGTCTAAATCCAACATGGTTTGTAGTAGCTCTTTGATACTTGACAAAATAAAGGAGTTCTCAGTTTGGTCTCCATTTTTTGTTTCCTATTCAAGTAGCCCTATGCACAGACTGTGGAAAAGCACTTTCATTGAGAGGGTTTGACAAGCTTCTAAGAATTAACGAGTTTTCGAAATACCAGCAAATATTTTTTCACCCAATCTTGATGATACTTGGTGGTAATGATCAGTTCACAAGTCCCACTTGGCTCACCAAATTTTGTTCTTCTAGGTTGAAGCGTTCGTCTACAGTAGCAGTTTTTATATTTAGGTTTCCCTCTGCTCTCTCCTATATAGACAGATGAATTTGGAACTGTATATCCAACATGGTTTGTAGTAGCTCTTTTAAACTTGACAAAATAAAGGTGTTCTCAGTTTTGTCTCTATGGTTTGTTTCCTCTTCAAGTAGCCCTAGGCACAGACTGTGGAAAAGCACTTTCATTGAGCGGGGTTGCCAAGCTTCTAATAATTAACGAGTTTCCGAAATACCAGCAAATATTTTTTCACCCAATCTTGATGATACTTGATGGTAATGATCAGTACACAAATCCCACTTGGCTCACCAAATTTTGTTCTTCTAGGTTGAAGCGTTCGTCTACAGTAGCAGTTTTTATATTTAGTTTTCCCTCTGCTCTCTCGTAAATAGTTAGATGAATTTGGAACTCTCAATCCAACATGGTTCGTAGTAGCTCTTTGAAACTTGACAAAATAAAGGAGTTCTCAGTTTTGTCTCTATGGTTTGTTTCCTCTTCAAGTAGCCCTAGGCACAGACTGTGGAAAAGCACTTTCATTGTGAAGGGTTGCCAACCTTCTAAGAATTAACGAGTTTCCAAAATACCAGCAAATTTTTTCTCACCCAATCTTGATGATACTTGGTGGTAATGATCAGTACACAAATCCCACTTGGCTCACCAAATTATGTTCTTCTAGGTTGAAGTGTTCGTCTACAGTAGCAGTTTTTATATTTAGGTTTCCCTCTATTCTCTCCTATATAGATAGATGAATTTGGAACTCTAAATCCAACATGGTTCGAAGTAGCTCTTGCAAACTTGACAATATAAAGGAGTTCTCAGTTTTTTCTCTATAGTTTGTTTCCTTTTCAAGTAGCCCTAGGCACAGACTGTGGAAAAGCACTTTCATCGAGAGGGGCTGCCAAGCTTCTAAGAATTAACGAGTTTCCGATATTCCAGCAAATATTTTTTTACCCTATCTTGATGATCCTTGGTGGTAATGATCAGTTCACAAATCCCACTTGCCTCACCAAATTTTGACTTCTAGGTTGAAGCGTTCGTCTACATTAGCAGTTTTTATATTTAGGTTTCCCTCTACTCTCTCCTATATAGATAGATGAATTTGGAACTCTAAATCCAACATGGTTCGTAGTAGCTATTAGAAACTTGACAAAATAAAGGAGTTCTCAGTTTTGTCTCTATGGTTGTTTCCTCTTCAAGTAGCCCTAAGCACAGACTGTGGAAAAGCACTTTCATTGAGAGGGGTTGCCTAACTTCTAAGAATTATCGAGTTTCCGAAATACCAGCAAATATTTTTTCACCCAATCTTGATGATACTTGGTGGTAATGATCAGTACACAAATCCCACATGGCTCACGAAATTTTTTTCTTCTAGGTTGAAGCATACGTGTACAGTAGCAGTTTTTATATTCAGGTTTCCCTCTGTTCTCTCCTATATAGACAGATGAATTTGGAACTATATATCCAACATGGTTTGTAGTAGCTCTTTGAAACTTGACAAAATAAAGGAGTTTTCAGTTTTGTCTCTATTTTTTGTTTTCTATTCAAGTAGCCCTAAGCACAGACTGTGGAAAAGCACTTTCATTGAGCGGGGTTGCCAAGCTTCTAAGAATTAACGAGTTTCCGAAACACCAGCAAATTTTTTTTCACCCAATCTTGATGATACATGGTGGTAATGATCAGTTCACAAATCCCACTTGGCTCACCAAATTTTGTTCTTCTAGGTTGAAGCGTTCAGCTACAGTAGCAGTTTTTATATTTATGTTTCCCTCTGCTCTCTCGTAATAGATAGATGAATTTGGAATCTCAATCCAACATGGTTCGTAGTAGCTCTTTGAAACTTGACAAAATAAAGGACTTCTCAGTTTTGTCTCTATGGTTTGTTTCCTCTTCAAGTAGCCCTAGGCACAGACTGTGGAAAAGCACTTTCATTGAGAGGGTTTGCCAACCTTCTAAAATTAACGAGTTTCCGAAATACCTGCAAATATTTTTTCACCCAATCCTGAAGATACTTTGTGGTAATGATCATTTCACAAATCCCACTTGGCTCACCAAATTTTGTTCTTCCAGGTTGAAGCGTTCGTCTACAGTAGCAGTTTTTATATTTAGGTTTCCCTCTGCTCTCTCCTATATTGATAGATGAATTTGGAACTCTCAATCCAACATGGTTTGTAGTAGCTCTTTGAAACTTGACAAATAAAGGAGTTCTAAGTTTTGTCTCTATGGTTTGTTTCCTCTTCAAGTAGCCCTAGGCACAGACTGTGGAAAAGCACTTTCATTGAGAAGGGTTGCCAACCTTCTAAGAATTAACGAGTTTCCAAATACCAGCAAATATTTTTTCAACCAATCTTGATGATACTTGGTGGTAATGATCAGTACACAAATCCCACTTGGCTCACCAAATTATGTTCTTCTAGGTTGAAGCGTTCGTCTACAGTAGCAGTTTTTATATTTAGGTTTCCCTCTGTACTCTCCTATATAGATAGATGAATTTGGAACTCTAAATCCAACATGGTTCGAAGTAGCTCTTGGAAACTTGACAATATAAAGGAGTTCTCAGTTTTTTCTCTATAGTTTGTTTTCTTTTCAAGTAGGCCTAGGCACAGACTGTGGAAAAGCACTTTCATCGAGAGGGGCTGCCAAGCTTCTAAGAATTAATGAGTTTCCGATATTCCAGCAAATATTTTTTCACCCAATCTTGATGATCCTTGGTGGTAATGATCAGTTCACAAATCCCACTTGGCTCACCAAATTTTGTTCTTCCAGGTTGAAGCGTTCGTCTACAGTAGCAGTTTTTATATTTAGGTTTCCCTCTGCTCTCTCGTATATAGAGAGGTGAATTTGGAACTCTCAATCCAACATGGTTCGTAGTAGCTCTTTGAAACTTGACAAAATAAAGGAGTTCTCAGTTTTGTCTCTATGGTTTGTTTCCTCTTCAAGTAGCCCTAGGCACAGACTGTGGAAAAGCACTTTCATCGAGAGGGGTTGCCAAGCTTCTAAGAATTAACGAGTTTCCGAAACACCAGCAAATATTTCTTTTACCCAATCTTGATGATACTTGGTGGTAATGATCAGTAAACAAATCCCTCTTGGCTCACCAAATTTTGTTCTTCTAGGTTGAAGCGTTCGTCTACAGTAGCAGTTTTTATATTTAGGTTTCCCTCTGCTCACTCCTGTATAGATACATGAATTTGGAACTCTAAATCCAACATGGTTCGTAGAATCTTTTTGAAACTTGACAAAATAAAGGAGTTCTAAGTTTTGTCTCTGTGGTTTGTTTCCTCTTCAAGTAGCCCTAGGCACAGACTGAGGTAAAGCAATTTCATTGAGAGGGATGGCCAAGCTTCTAAGAATTAACGAGTTTCCGAAATACCAGCAAATATTTTTTCACCCAATCTTGATGATACTTGGTGGTAATGATCAGCACACAAATCCCACTTGGCTCACAAAACTTTGTTCTTCTAGGTTGAAGCGTTTGTCTACAGTAGCAGTTTTTATATTTAGGTTTCCCTCTGTTCTCTCCTATATAGATAGATGAATATGGAACTCTAAATCCAACATGGTGTGTAGTAGCTGTTTGAAACTTGACAAAATAAAGGAGTTCTCAGTTTTGTCTCTATTGTTTGTTTCCTCTTCAAGTAGCCCTAAACACAGACTGTGGAAAAGCACTTTCATTGAGAGGGGTTGCCAAGCTTCTAAGAATTATCGAGTTTCCGAAATAACTGAAAATATTTTTTCACCCAATCTTGATGATACTTGGTGTTAATGATCAGTACACAAATCCCACTTGGCTCACGAAATTTTGTTCTTCTAGGTTGAAGCATTCGTATACAGTAGCAGTTTTTTATATTTAGGTTTCCCTCTGTTCTCTCCTATATAGATAGATGAATTTGGAACTCTCAATCCAACATGGTTTGTAGTAGCTCTTTGAAACTTGACAAATAAAGGAGTTCTCAGTTTTGTCTCTATGGTTTGTTTCCCCTTCAAGTAGCCCTAGACACAGACTGTGGAAAAGCACTTTCATTGAGAGGGGTTGCCAAGCTTCTAAGTATTAACGAGTTTCCGAAATACAAGCAAACACTTTTTCACCCAATCTTGATGATACTTAGTGGAAATGATCAGTACACAAATCCCACTTGGCTCACCAAATTTTGTTCTTCTAGGTTGAAGCGTTCGTCTACAGTAGCAGTTTTTAGATTTAGGTTTCCCTCTGCTCACTTCTATATAGATAGATGAATTTGGAACTATAATCCAACATGTTTCGTAGAAGCTCTTTGAAACTTGACAAAATAAAGGAGTTCTCAGTTTTGTAGTTATGGTTTGTTTCCTCTTCAAGTAGCCCTAGGCACAGACTGTGGAAAAGCAATTTCATTGAGAGGGGTTTCCAAGCTTCTAAGAATTAACGAGTTTCCGAAATACCAGCAAATATTTTTTCACACAATCTTGATGATACTTGGTGGTAATGATCAGTACACAAATCCCACTTGGCTCACCAAACTTTGTTCTTCTAAGTTGAAGCGTTCGTCTACAGTATCAGTATTTATATTGAGGTTTCACTCTGTTCTCTCGTATATAGATAGATGAATTTGGAACTCTCAGTCCAACATGGTTCGTAGTAGCTCTTTGAAACTTGATAAAATAAAGGAGTTCTCAGTTTTGTCTCTATGGTTTGTTTCCTCTTCAAGTCGCCCTAGGCACAGACTGTGGAAAAGCACTTTCATTGAGAGGGGTTGCCAACCTTCTAAAATTATCGAGTTTCCGAAATACCTGCAAATATTTTTTCGCGCAATCTTGATGATACTTTGTGGTAATGATCAATTCACAAATCCCACTTGGCTCACCAAATTTTGTTCTTCCAGGTTGAAGCGTTCGTCTACAGTAGCAGTTTTTATATTTAGGTTTCCCTCTGCTCACTAGTATATAGATAGATGAATTTGGAACTCTCCATCCAACATGGTTCGTAGTAGCTCTTTGAAACTTGACAAAATAAAGGAGTTCTCGGTTTTGTCTCTATGGTTTGTTTCCTCTTCAAGTAGCCCTCGGCACAGACTGTGGAAAAGCACTTTCATCGAGAGGGGTTGCCAAGCTTCTAAGAATTAACGAGTTTCCAAAATACCAGCAAATATTTCCTTTACCCAATCTTGATGATACTTGGTGGTAATGATCAGTACACAAATCCCTCTTGGCTCACCAAATTTTGTTCTTTTAGGTTGAAGCGTTCGTCTACAGTAGCAGTTTTTATATTTAGGTTTTTCTCTGTTTTCTCCTATATAGATAGATGAATATGGAACTCTAAATAAAACATGGTTTGTAGTAGCTCTTTGGAACTTGACAAAAATAAAGGAGTTCTCAGTTTTGTCTCTATGGTTTGTTTCCTCTTCAAGTAGCCCTAGGCACAGACTGTGGAAAAGAACTTTCATTGAGAGGGGTTGCCAAGCTTCTAAGAATTAACGAGTTTCCGAAATACCAGCAAATATTTTTACACCCAATCTTGATGATACTTGGTGGTAATGATCAGTACACAAATCCCACTTCGCTCACCAAATTTTGTTCTTCTAGGTTGAAGCGTTCATCTGCAGTAGTATTTTTTATATTTAGATTTTCCTCTGTTCTCTTCTATATAGATAGATGAATTTTGAACTCTAAATGCAACATGGTTTGCAGGAGCTTTTTTAAACGTTACAAAATAAAGGAGTTCTCAGTTTTGTCTCTATGGTTTGTTTCCTCTCCAAGTAGCCCTAGGCACAGACTGTGGAAAAGCACTTTCATTGAGAGGGGTTGCCAAGCTTCTTAGAATTAACGAGTTTCCGAAAAACGAGCAAACACTTTTTCACCCAATCTTGATGATACTTGGTGGTAATGATCAGTACACAAATCCCACTTGGCTCACCAAATTTTGTTCTTCTAGGTTGAAGCGTTCGTCTACAGTATCAGTTTTTATATTGAGGTTTCACTCTGTTCTCTCCTATATAGATAGAGGAATTTGGAACTCTAAATCCAACATGGTTCGAAGTAGCTCTTGGAAACTTGACAATATAAAGGAGTTCTCAGTTTTTTCTCTACAGTTTGTTTCATTTTCAAGTAGCCCTAGGCACAGACTGTGGAAAAGCACTTTCATTGAGAAGGGTTGCCAACCTTCTAAGAATTAACGAGTTTCCAAAATACCAGCAAATATTTTTTCACCCAATCTTGATGATACTTGGTGGTAATGATCAGTACACAAATCCCACTTGGCTCACGAAATTATGTTTTTCTAGGTTGAAGCGTTCGTCTACAGTAGCAGTTTTTATATTTAGGATTCCCTCTGCTCTCTCTTATATAGATAGATGAATTTGGAACTCTAAATCCAACATGGTTTGTAGTAGCTCTTTGAAACTTGACAAAATAAAGGAGTTCTCAGTTTTCTCTCTATGGTTTGTTTCCTCTTCAAGTAGCCATAGGAATAGACTGTGGAAAAGAACTTTCATTGAGAGGGGTTGCCAACCTTCTAAAATTAACGAGTTTCCGAAATACCTGCAAATATTTTTTCACCCAATCTTGATGATACTTTGTGGTAATGATCAGTTCACAAATCCCACTTGGCTCACCAAATTTTGTTCTTCCAGGTTGAAGCGTTCGTCTACAGTACCAGTTTTTATATTTAGGTTTCCCTCTACTCTCTCGTATATAGAGAGGTGAATTTGGAACTCTCAATCCAACATGGTTCGTAGTAGCTCTTTGAAACTTGACAAAATAAAGGAGTTCTCGGTTTTGTCTCTATGGTTTGTTTCCTCTTCAAGTAGCCCTAGGCACAGACTGTGGAAAAGCACTTTCATCGAGAGGGGTTGCCAAGCTTCTAAGAATTAACGAGTTTCCGAAACACCAGCAAATATTTCTTTTACCCAATCTTGATGATACTTGGTGGTAATGATCAGTAAACAAATCCCTCTTGGCTCACCAAATTTTGTTCTTCTAGGTTGAAGCGTTCGTCTACAGTAGCAGTTTTTATATTTAGGTTTCCCTCTGCTCACTCCTGTATAGATACATGAATTTGGAACTCTAAATCCAACATGGTTCGTAGAATCTTTTTGAAACTTGACAAAATAAAGGAGTTCTAAGTTTTGTCTCTGTGGTTTGTTTCCTCTTCAAGTAGCCCTAGGCACAGACTGAGGTAAAGCAATTTCATTGAGAGGGATGGCCAAGCTTCTAAGAATTAACGAGTTTCCGAAATACCAGCAAATATTTTTTCACCCAATCTTGATGATACTTGGTGGTAATGATCAGCACACAAATCCCACTTGGCTCACAAAACTTTGTTCTTCTAGGTTGAAGCGTTTGTCTACAGTAGCAGTTTTTATATTTAGGTTTCCCTCTGTTCTCTCCTATATAGATAGATGAATATGGAACTCTAAATCCAACATGGTGTGTAGTAGCTGTTTGAAACTTGACAAAATAAAGGAGTTCTCAGTTTTGTCTCTATTGTTGTTTCCTCTTCAAGTAGCCCTAAACACAGACTGTGGAAAAGCACTTTCATTGAGAGGGGTTGCCAAGCTTCTAAGAATTATCGAGTTTCCGAAATAACTGAAAATATTTTTTCACCCAATCTTGATGATACTTGGTGTTAATGATCAGTACACAAATCCCACTTGGCTCACGAAATTTTGTTCTTCTAGGTTGAAGCATTCGTATACAGTAGCAGTTTTTTATATTTAGGTTTCCCTCTGTTCTCTCCTATATAGATAGATGAATTTGGAACTCTCAATCCAACATGGTTTGTAGTAGCTCTTTGAAACTTGACAAATAAAGGAGTTCTCAGTTTTTGTCTCTATGGTTTGTTTCCCTTCAAGTAGCCCTAGACACAGACTGTGGAAAAGCACTTCATTGAGAGGGGTTGCCAAGCTTCTAAGTATTAACGAGTTTCCGAAATACAAGCAAACACTTTTTCACCCAATCTTGATGATACTTAGTGAAATGATCAGTACACAAATCCCACTTGGCTCACCAAATTTTGTTCTTCTAGGTTGAAGCGTTCGTCTACAGTAGCAGTTTTTAGATTTAGGTTTCCCTCTGCTCACTTCTATATAGATAGATGAATTTGGAACTATAATACAACATGTTTCGTAGAAGCTCTTTGAAACTTGACAAAATAAAGGAGTTCTCAGTTTTGTAGTTATGGTTTGTTTCCTCTTCAAGTAGCCCTAGGCACAGACTGTGGAAAAGCAATTTCATTGAGAGGGGTTTCCAAGCTTCTAAGAATTAACGAGTTTCCGAAATACCAGCAAATATTTTTTCACACAATCTTGATGATACTTTGGTGGTAATGATCAGTACACAAATCCCACTTGGCTCACCAAACTTTGTTCTTCTAAGTTGAAGCGTTCGTCTACAGTATCAGTATTTATATTGAGGTTTCACTCTGTTCTCTCGTATATAGATAGATGAATTTGGAACTCTCAGTCCAACATGGTTCGTAGTAGCTCTTTGAAACTTGATAAAATAAAGGAGTTCTCAGTTTTGTCTCTATGGTTTGTTTCCTCTTCAAGTCGCCCTAGGCACAGACTGTGGAAAAGCACTTTCATTGAGAGGGGTTGCCAACCTTCTAAAATTATCGAGTTTCCGAAATACCTGCAAATATTTTTTCGCGCAATCTTTGATGATACTTTGTGGTAATGATCAATTCACAAATCCCACTTGGCTCACCAAATTTTGTTCTTCCAGGTTGAAGCGTTCGTCTACAGTAGCAGTTTTTATATTTAGGTTTCCCTCTGCTCACTAGTATATAGATAGATGAATTTGGAACTCTCCATCCAACATGGTTCGTAGTAGCTCTTTGAAACTTGACAAAATAAAGGAGTTCTCGGTTTTGTCTCTATGGTTTGTTTCCTCTTCAAGTAGCCCTCGGCACAGACTGTGGAAAAGCACTTTCATCGAGAGGGGTTGCCAAGCTTCTAAGAATTAACGAGTTTCCAAAATACCAGCAAATATTTCCTTTACCCAATCTTGATGATACTTGGTGGTAATGATCAGTACACAAATCCCTCTTGGCTCACCAAATTTTGTTCTTTTAGGTTGAAGCGTTCGTCTACAGTAGCAGTTTTTATATTTAGGTTTTTCTCTGTTTTCTCCTATATAGATAGATGAATATGGAACTCTAAATAAAAACATGGTTTGTAGTAGCTCTTTGGAACTTGACAAAAATAAAGGAGTTCTCAGTTTTGTCTCTATGGTTTGTTTCCTCTTCAAGTAGCCCTAGGCACAGACTGTGAAAAGAACTTTCATTGAGAGGGGTTGCCAAGCTTCTAAGAATTAACGAGTTTCCGAAATACCAGCAAATATTTTTACACCCAATCTTGATGATACTTGGTGGTAATGATCAGTACACAAATCCCACTTCGATCACCAATTTTGTTCTTCTAGGTTGAAGCGTTCATCTGCAGTAGTATTTTTTATATTTAGATTTTCCTCTGTTCTCTTCTATATAGATAGATGAATTTTGAACTCTAAATGCAACATGGTTTGCAGGAGCTTTTTTAAACGTTACAAAATAAAGGAGTTCTCAGTTTTGTCTCTATGGTTTGTTTCCTCTCCAAGTAGCCCTAGGCACAGACTGTGGAAAAGCACTTTCATTGAGAGGGGTTGCCAAGCTTCTTAGAATTAACGAGTTTCCGAAAAACGAGCAAACACTTTTTCACCCAATCTTGATGATACTTGGTGGTAATGATCAGTACACAAATCCCACTTGGCTCACCAAATTTTGTTCTTCTAGGTTGAAGCGTTCGTCTACAGTATCAGTTTTTATATTGAGGTTTCACTCTGTTCTCTCCTATATAGATAGAGGAATTTGGAACTCTAAATCCAACATGGTTCGAAGTAGCTCTTGGAAACTTGACAATATAAAGGAGTTCTCAGTTTTTTCTCTACAGTTTGTTTCATTTTCAAGTAGCCCTAGGCACAGACTGTGGAAAAGCACTTTCATTGAGAAGGGTTGCCAACCTTCTAAGAATTAACGAGTTTCCAAAATACCAGCAAATATTTTTTCACCCAATCTTGATGATACTTGGTGGTAATGATCAGTACACAAATCCCACTTGGCTCACGAAATTATGTTTTTCTAGGTTGAAGCGTTCGTCTACAGTAGCAGTTTTTATATTTAGGATTCCCTCTGCTCTCTCTTATATAGATAGATGAATTTGGAACTCTAAATCCAACATGGTTTGTAGTAGCTCTTTGAAACTTGACAAAATAAAGGAGTTCTCAGTTTTCTCTCTATGGTTTGTTTCCTCTTCAAGTAGCCATAGGAATAGACTGTGGAAAAGAACTTTCATTGAGAGGGGTTGCCAACCTTCTAAAATTAACGAGTTTCCGAAATACCTGCAAATATTTTTTCACCCAATCTTGATGATACTTTGTGGTAATGATCAGTTCACAAATCCCACTTGGCTCACCAAATTTTGTTCTTCCAGGTTGAAGCGTTCGTCTACAGTACCAGTTTTTATATTTAGGTTTCCCTCTACTCTCTCGTATATAGAGAGGTGAATTTGGAACTCTCAATCCAACATGGTTCGTAGTAGCTCTTTGAAACTTGACAAAATAAAGGAGTTCTCGGTTTTGTCTCTATGGTTTGTTTCCTCTTCAAGTAGCCCTAGGCACAGACTGTGGAAAAGCACTTTCATCGAGAGGGGTTGCCAAGCTTCTAAGAATTAACGAGTTTCCGAAACACCAGCAAATATTTCTTTTACCCAATCTTGATGATACTTGGTGGTAATGATCAGTACACAAATCCCTCTTGGCTCACCAAATTTTGTTCTTCTAGGTTGAAACGTTCGTCTACAGTAGCAGTTTTTATATTTAGGTTTCCTTCTGCTCACTCCTGTATAGCTAGATGAATTTGGAACTCTAAATCCAACATGGTTCGTAGAATCTTTTGAAACTTGACAAAATAAAGGAGTTCTAAGTTTTGTCTCTGTGGTTTGTTTCCTCTTCAAGTAGCCCTAGGCACAGACTGAGGTAAAGCAATTTCATTGAGAGGGTTGGCCAAGTTTCTAAGAATTAACGATTTTCCCAAATACCAGCAAATATTTTTCACCCAATCTTGATGATACTTGGTGGTAATGATCAGTTCACAAATCCAACTTGGCTCACGAAATTTTGTTCTTCTAGGTAGAGGTTGAAGCGTTCATCTACAGTAGCACTTTTTATTATTAGGTTTCCTTCTGTTCTCTCCTATATAGATAGATGAATTTGGAACTCTATATCCAACATGGTTTGGAGTAGCTCTTTGAAACTTGACAAAATAAAGGAGTTCTCAGTTTTGTCTCTATGGTTTGTTTCCTCTTGAGTAGCCCTAGGCACAGACTGTGGAAAAGCACTTTCATTGAGAGGGGTTACCAACCTTCTAAGAATTAACGAGTTTCCGAAATAACTGCAAATATTTTTTCACCGAATCTTGATGATACTTGGTGGTAATGATCAGTACCCAAATCCCACTTGGCTCACCAAATTTTGTTCTTCTAGGTTGAAGCGTTCGTCTACAGTAGCAGTTTTTATATTTAGATTTCCATCTGCTCAATCCTATATAGATAGATGAATTTGGAACTCTATATCCAACATGGTTTGTAGTATCTCTTTGAAACTTGACAAAATAAAGGAGTTCTCAGTTTTGTCTCTATGGTTTGTTTCCTCTTTAAGTAGCCCTAAGCACAGACTGTGTAATAGCACTTTCATTGAGAGGGGTTGTCAAGCTTCTAAGAATTAACGAGTTTCCGAAATACCAGCAAATATTTTTTCACCCAATCTTGATGACACTTGGTGGTAATGATCAGTACAAAATTCCCACTTGGCTCACCAAATATTGTTCTTCTAGGTTGAAGCGTTCGTCTACAGAAGCAGTTTTTATATTTATGTTTCCCTCTGTTCTCTCCTATATAGATAGATGAATTTGGAACTCTAAATCCAACATGGTTTGGAGTAGCTCTTTGAAACTTGACAAAATACAGAGTTCTCAGTTTTGTCTCTATGGTTTGTTTCCTCTTCAAGTAGCCCTAGGCACAGAGTGTGGAAAAGCACTTTCATTGAGAGGGGTTGCCAACCTTCTAAGAATTAACGAGTTTCCGAAATACCTGCAAATATTTTTTCACCCAATCTTGATGATACTTGGTGGTAATGATCAGTACACAAATCCCATTTGGCTCACCAAATTTTGTTCTTCTAGGTTGAAGCGTTCGTCGGCAGTAGCAGTTTTTATATTTAGATTTCCAGGTGCTCTCTCCTATATAGATAGATGAATTTGGAACTCTAAATCCAACATGGTTTGTAGTAGCTCTTTGAAACTTGACAAAATAAAGGAGTTCTCAGTTTTGTCTCTATGGTTTGTTTCCTCTTTAAATAGCCCTAAGCACAGACTGTGTAAAAGCACTTTCATTTAGAGGGGTTGTCAAGCTTCTAAGAATTAACGCGTTTCCGAAATAACAGCAAATATTCTTTCACCCAATCTTGATGATACTTGGTGGTAATGATCAGTAGACAAATCCCACTTGGCTCACCAAATTTTGTTCTTCTAGTTTGAAGCGTTCGTCTACAGTAGCAGTTTTTATATTTACATTTCCTTCTGATCTCTCCTATATAGATAGATGAATTTGGAACTCTAAATCCAACATGGTTCGTAGTAGCTCTTTGAAACTTGACAAAATAAAGGAGTTTTCAGTTTTGTGTCCATGGTTTGTTTCCTCTTTAAGTAGCCCTAAGCACAGACTGTGTAAAAGCACTTTCATTGAGCGGGGTTGTCAAGCTTATAAGAATTTTCGAGTTTCCGAAATAGCAGCAAATATTTTTTCACCCAATCTTGATGATACTTGGTGGTAATGATCAGTACACAAATTCCACTTGGCTCACCAAATTTTGTTCTTCTAGGTTGAAGCGTTCATCTACAGTAGTTGTTTTTATATTTAGTTTTCCCTCTGCTCTCTCCTATATAGATAGATGAATTTGGAACTCTAAATCCAACATGGTTCCTAGTAGCTCTTTGAAACTTGACAAAATAAAGGAGTTCTCAGTTTTGTCTCTATGGTTTGTTTTCTCTTCAAGTAGCCCTAGGCATACACTGTGGAAAAGCACTTTCATTGAGAGTTGTTGCCAAGCTTCTAAGAATTAACGAGTGTCCCAAACACCAGCAAATATTTTTTCACTCAATCTTGATGATACTTGGTGGTAATGATCAGTACACAAATTCCACTTAACTCACCAAATTTTGTTCTTCTATTTTGAAGCGTTCGTCTACAGTAGCAGTTTTTATATTTAGGTTTTCCTCTGTTCTCTCCTATATAGATAGATGAATTTGGAACTCTAAATCCAACATGGTTCGTAGTAGCTCTTGAAACCTGACAATATAAAGGAGTTCTCAGTTTTGTCTCTAAGGTTTGTTTCCTCTTCTTAGCCCTAGGCACAGACTGTGGAAAAGCACTTTCATCGAGAGGGGTTGCCAAGCTTCTAAGAATTAACGAGTGTCCCAAAAACCAGCAAATATTTTTCACCCAATCTTGATGATACTTGGTGGTAATGATCAGTACACAAATCCCACTTGGCTCACCAAATTTTTCTTCTAGGTTGAAGCGTTCATCTACAGTAGTTGTTTTTATATTTAGTTTTCCCTCTGTTCTCTCCTATATAGATAGATGAATTTGGAACTCTAAATAAAACATGGTTTGTAGTAGCTCTTTGAAACGTTACAAAATAAAGGAGTTCTCAGTTTTGTCTCTATGGTTTGTTTCCTCTTCAACTAGCCTTAGGCACAGACTGTGGAAAAGCACTTTCATTGAGAGGGGTTGCCATGCTTCTAAGAATTAACGAGTTTCCGAAATATGAGCAAACACTTTTTCAACCAATCTTGATGATACTTGGTGGTAATCATCAGTACACAAATCCCACTTGGCTCACCCAATTTTGTTCCTCTTGGTTGAAGCGTTCGTCTACAGTAGCAGTTTTTATATTTAGGATTCCCTCTGCTCTCTCCTATATAGATAGATGAATTTGGAACTCTAAATCCAACATGGTTCGTAGTAGCTCTTTGAAACTTGACAAAATAAAGGAGTTCTCAGTTTTGTCTCTATGGTTTGTTTCCTTTTCAAGTAGCCCTAAGCACAGACTGTGGAAAAGCACTTTCATTTAGAGGGGTTGTCAAGCTTCAAAGAATTAACGAGTTTCCGAAATACCAGCAAATAATTTTTCACCCAATCTTGATGATACTTGGTGGTAATGATCAGTACACAAATTCCTCTTGGCTCACCAAATTTTGTTCTTCTAGGTTGAAAAGTTCGTCTACAGTAGCAGTTTTTATATTTAGGTTTCCCTCTGCTCTCCGCTATATAGATAGATGAATTTGGAACTCTAAATCCAACATGGTTCGTAGTAGCTCTTTGAAACTTGACAAAATAAAGGAGTTCTCACTTTTGTCTCTATGGTTTGTTTCCTCTTCAAGTAGCCCTAGGCACACACTGTGGACAAGCACTTTCATTGAGAAGGGTTGCCAACCTTCTAAAAATTAATGAGTTTCCGAAATACCAGCAAATATTTTTCCACCCAATCTTGATGATACATGTTGGTAATGATCAGGACACAAATCCCACTTGGCTCACCAAATTATGTTCTTCTAGGTTGAAGCGTTCGTCTACAGTAGCAGTTTTTATATTTAGGTTTCCCTCTGTTCTCTCCTATATCGATAGATGAATTTGGAACTCTAAATTCAACATGGTTCGTAGTTGCTGTTGGAAACTTGACAATATAAAGGAGTTCTCAGTTTTTTCTCTATGGTTTTTTTCCTTTTCAAGTAGCCCTAGGCACAGACTGTGGAAAAGCACTTTCATCGTGAGGGGCTGACAAGCTTCAAAGAATTAACGAGTTTCCGATATTCCAGCAAATATTTTTTCACCCAATCTTGATGGTCCTTGGTGGTAATGATCAGTTCACAAATCCCACTTGGCTCACCAAATTTTGTTCTTCTAGGTTGAAGCGTTCATCTACAGTAGCAGTTTATAAATTTAGGTTTCCCTCTGCTCTCTCCTATACAGATAGATGAATTTGGAACTCTCAATCTAACATGGTTCGTAGTAGCTCTTTGAAACTTGACAAAATAAAGGAGTTCTCACTTTTTTCACTATGGTTTGTTTCCTCTTCAAGTAGCCTTAGGCACAGACTGTGGAAAAGCACTTTCATTGAGAGGGGTTGCCAATCTTCTAAGAATTAACGAGTTTCTGAAATACGAGCAAACACTTTTTCTCCCAATCTTGATGACACTTGGTGGTAATGATCAGTACACAGGTCCCACTTGGCTGACCAAATTTTGTTCTTCTAGGTTAAAGCGTTCGTCTACAGTAGCAGTTTTTATATTTAGGTTTCCCTCTGCTCTCTCCTATATAGATACATGAATTTGGAACTCTAAATTTAACATGGTTCGTAGTAGCTCTTTGAAACTCGACAAAATAAAGGAGTTCTCAGTTTTGTCTCTATAGTTTGTTTCCTCTTCAAGTAGCCCTAGGCACAGACTGTGGAAAAGCAATTTCATTGAGAGGGGTTGCCAAGCTTCTAAGAATTAACCAGTTTCCGAAATACCAGCAAATATTTTTTCACCCAATCATGATGATACTTGGTGGTAATGATCAGTACAGAAATCCCACTTGGCTCACCAAATTTTGTTCTTCTATTTTGAAGCGTTCGTCTACAGTAGCAGTTTTTATATTTAGGTTTCCCTCTGTTCTCTTTTATATAGATAGATGAATTCGGAACTCTAAATCCAACATGGTTCGAAGTAGCTCTGGGAAACTTGACAATATAAAGGAGTTCTCAGTTTTTTCTCTATAGTTTGTTTTCTTTTCAAGTAGCCCTAGGCACAGACTGTGGAAAAGCACTTTCATCGAGAGGGGCTGCCAAGCTTCTAAGAATTAACGTGTTTCCGATATTCCAGCAAATATTTTTTCACCCTATCTTGATGATCCTTGGTGGTAATGATCAGTTCACAAATCTTCTTGGCTCACCAAATTTTGTTCTTCTATGTTGATGCGTTCGTCTACAGTAGCAGTTTTTATATTTAGGTTTCCCTCTGCTCTCTCCTATATAGATAGATGAATTTGGAACTCTAAATCCAACATGGTTCGTAGTAGCTCTTTGAAACTTGACAAAATAAAGGAGTTCTCAGTTTTGTCTCTATAGTTTGTTTCCTCTTCAAGTAGCCCTAGGCACAGACTGTGGAAAAGCACTTTCATTGAGGGGGGTTGCCAAGCTTCTAAGAATTAACGAGTTTCCGAAATTCGAGCAAACACTTTTTCAACCAATCTTGATGATACTTAGTGGTAATGATCAGTACAAAAATCCCACTTGGCTCACGAAATTTTGTTCTTCTAGGTTGAAGCATTCATGTACAGGAGCTGTTTTTATGTTTAGATTTCCCTCTGTTCTCTCCTATATAGATAGATTAATTTGGAAGTCTAAATCCAACATGGTTTGTAGTAGCTCTTTGATACTTGACAAAATAAAGGAGTTCTCAGTTTGGTCTCCATTTTTTGTTTCCTATTCAAGTAGCCCTATGCACAGACTGTGGAAAAGCACTTTCATTGAGAGGGTTTGACAAGCTTCTAAGAATTAACGAGTTTTCGAAATACCAGCAAATATTTTTTCACCCAATCTTGATGATACTTGGTGGTAATGATCAGTTCACAAGTCCCACTTGGCTCACCAAATTTTGTTCTTCTAGGTTGAAGCGTTCGTCTACAGTAGCAGTTTTTATATTTAGGTTTCCCTCTGCTCTCTCCTATATAGACAGATGAATTTGGAACTGTATATCCAACATGGTTTGTAGTAGCTCTTTTAAACTTGACAAAATAAAGGAGTTCTCAGTTTTGTCTCTATGGTTTGTTTCCTCTTCAAGTAGCCCTAGGCACAGACTGTGGAAAAGCACTTTCATTGAGTGGGGTTGCCAAGCTTCTAATAATTAACGAGTTTCCAAAATACCAGCAAATATTTTTTTTTACCCAATCTTAATGATACTTGGTGGTAATGGTCAGTACACAAATCCCACTTGGCTCACCAAAATTTGTTCTTCTAGGTTGAAGCGTTCGTCTACAGTAGCAGTTTTTATATTTAGGTTTCCCTCTGCTCTCTCGTAAATAGTTAGATGAATTTGGAACTCTCAATGCAACATGGTTCGTAGTAGCTCTTTGAAACCTGACAAAATAAAGGAGTTCTCAGTTTTGTCTCTATGGTTTGTTTCCTCTTCAAGTAGCCCTAGGCACAGACTGTGGAAAAGCACTTTCATTGTGAAGGGTTGCCAACCTTCTAAGAATTAACGAGTTTCCAAAATACCAGCAAATATTTTCTCACCCAATCTTGATGATACTTGGTGGTAATGATCAGTACACAAATCCCACTTGGCTCACCAAATTATGTTTTTCTAGGTTGAAGCGTTCGTCTACAGTAGCAGTTTTTATATTTAGGTTTCCCTCTGTTCTCTCCTATATAGATAGATGAATTTGGAACTCTAAATCCAACATGGTTCGAAGTAGCTCTTGGAATCTTGACAATATAAAGGAGTTCTCAGTTTTTTCTCTATAGTTTGTTTCCTTTTCAAGTAGCCCTAGGCACAGACTGTGGAAAAGCACTTTCATCGAGAGGGGCTGCCAAGCTTCTAAGAATTAACGAGTTTCCGATATTCCAGCAAATATTTTTTTACCCTATCTTGATGATCCTTGGTGGTAATGATCAGTTCACAAATCCCACTTGGCTCACCAAATTTTGACTTCTAGGTTGAAGCGTTCGTCTACATTAGCAGTTTTTATATTTAGGTTTCCCTCTACTCTCTCCTATATAGATAGATGAATTTGGAACTCTAAATCCAACATGGTTCGTAGTAGCTCTTAGAAACTTGACAAAATAAAGGAGTTCTCAGTTTTGTCTCTATGGTTGTTTCCTCTTCAAGTAGCCCTAAGCACAGAC
The DNA here is from genome assembly GCF_048772815.1 of Callospermophilus lateralis. Taxonomy (NCBI): domain Eukaryota; kingdom Metazoa; phylum Chordata; class Mammalia; order Rodentia; family Sciuridae; genus Callospermophilus; species Callospermophilus lateralis. Next base: position 40,762 of record NW_027515106.1, read on the forward strand.
TGTGGAAAAGCACTTTCATTGAGAGGGGTTGCCTAGCTTCTAAGAATTATCGAGTTTCCGAAATACCAGCAAATATTTTTTCACCCAATCTTGATGATACTTGGTGGTAATGATCAGTACACAAATCCCACATAGCTCACGAAATTTTTTTCTTCTAGGTTGAAGCATACGTGTACAGTAGCAGTTTTTATATTCAGGTTTCCCTCTGTTCTCTCCTATATAGACAGATGAATTTGGAACTATATATCCAACATGGTTTGTAGTAGCTCTTTGAAACTTGACAAAATAAAGGAGTTTTCAGTTTTGTCTCTATTTTTTGTTTTCTATTCAAGTAGCCCTAAGCACAGACTGTGGAAAAGCACTTTCATTGAGCGGGGTTGCCAAGCTTCTAAGAATTAACGAGTTTCCGAAACACCAGCAAATTTTTTTTCACCCAATCTTGATGATACATGGTGGTAATGATCAGTTCACAAATCCCACTTGGCTCACCAAATTTTGTTCTTCTAGGTTGAAGCGTTCAGCTACAGTAGCAGTTTTTATATTTATGTTTCCCTCTGCTCTCTCGTAATAGATAGATGAATTTGGAATCTCAATCCAACATGGTTCGTAGTAGCTCTTTGAAACTTGACAAAATAAAGGAGTTCTCAGTTTTGTCTCTATGGTTTGTTTCCTCTTCAAGTAGCCCTAGGCACAGACTGTGGAAAAGCACTTTCATTGAGAGGGTTTGCCAACCTTCTAAAATTAACGAGTTTCCGAAATACCTGCAAATATTTTTTCACCCAATCCTGAAGATACTTTGTGGTAATGATCATTTCACAAATCCCACTTGGCTCACCAAATTTTGTTCTTCCAGGTTGAAGCGTTCGTCTACAGTAGCAGTTTTTATATTTAGGTTTCCCTCTGCTCTCTCCTATATTGATAGATGAATTTGGAACTCTCAATCCAACATGGTTTGTAGTAGCTCTTTGAAACTTGACAAATAAAGGAGTTCTAAGTTTTGTCTCTATGGTTTGTTTCCTCTTCAAGTAGCCCTAGGCACAGACTTTGGAAAAGCACTTTCATTGAGAAGGGTTGCCAACCTTCTAAGAATTAACGAGTTTCCAAAATACCAGCAAATATTTTTTCACCCAATCTTGATGATACTTGGTGGTAATGATCAGTACACAAATCCCACTTGGCTCACCAAATTATGTTCTTCTAGGTTGAAGCGTTCGTCTACAGTAGCAGTTTTTATATTTAGGTTTCCCTCTGTTCTCTCCTATATAGATAGATGAATTTGGAACTCTAAATCCAACATGGTTCGAAGTAGCTCTTGGAAACTTGACAATATAAAGGAGTTCTCAGTTTTTTCTCTATAGTTTGTTTTCTTTTCAAGTAGGCCTAGGCACAGACTGTGGAAAAGCACTTTCATCGAGAGGGGCTGCCAAGCTTCTAAGAATTAATGAGTTTCCGATATTCCAGCAAATATTTTTTCACCCAATCTTGATGATCCTTGGTGGTAATGATCAGTTCACAAATCCCACTTGGCTCACCAAATTTTGTTCTTCCAGGTTGAAGCGTTCGTCTACAGTAGCAGTTTTTATATTTAGGTTTCCCTCTGCTCTCTCGTATATAGAGAGGTGAATTTGGAACTCTCAATCCAACATGGTTCGTAGTAGCTCTTTGAAACTTGACAAAATAAAGGAGTTCTCAGTTTTGTCTCTATGGTTTGTTTCCTCTTCAAGTAGCCCTAGGCACAGACTGTGGAAAAGCACTTTCATCGAGAGGGGTTGCCAAGCTTCTAAGAATCAACGAGTTTCCGAAACACCAGCAAATATTTCTTTTACCCAATCTTGATGATACTTGGTGGTAATGATCAGTACACAAATCCCTCTTGGCTCACCAAATTTTGTTCTTCTAGGTTGAAGCGTTCGTCTACAGTAGCAGTTTTTATATTTAGGTTTCCCTCTGCTCACTCCTGTATAGATAGATGAATTTGGAACTCTAAATCCAACATAGTTCGTAGGATCTTTTTGAAACTTGACAAAATAAAGGAGTTCTAAGTTTTGTCTCTATGGTTTGTTTCCTCTTCAAGTAGCCCTAGGCACAGACTGAGGTAAAGCAATTTCATTGAGAGGGTTGGCCAAGCTTCTAAGAATTAACGAGTTTCCGAAATACCAGCAAATATTTTTTCACCCAATCTTGATGATACTTGGTGGTAATGATCAGCACACAAATCCCACTTGGCTCACAAAATTTTGTTCTTCTAGGTTGAAGCGTTTGTCTACAGTAGCAGTTTTTATATTTAGGTTTCCCTCTGTTCTCTCCTATATAGATAGATGAATATGGAACTCTAAATCCAACATGGTGTGTAGTAGCTCTTTGAAACTTGACAAAATAAAGGAGTTCTCAGTTTTGTCTCTATTGTTTGTTTCCTCTTCAAGTAGCCCTAAACACAGACTGTGGAAAAGCACTTTCATTGAGAGGGGTTGCCAAGCTTCTAAGAATTATCGAGTTTCCGAATACCAGCAAATATTTTTTCACCCAATCTTGATGATACTTGGTGTTAATGATCAGTACACAAATCCCACTTGGCTCACGAAATTTTGTTCTTCTAGGTTGAAGCATTCGTATACAGTAGCAGTTTTTTTTATTTAGGTTTCCCTCTGTTCTCTCCTATATAGATAGATGAATTTGGAACTCTCAATCCAACATGGTTTGTAGTAGCTCTTTGAAACTTGACAAATAAAGGAGTTCTCAGTTTTGTCTCTATGGTTTGTTTCCCCTTCAAGTAGCCCTAGGCACAGACTGTGGAAAAGCACTTTCATTGAGAGGGGTTGCCAAGCTTCTAAGAATTAACGAGTTTCCGAAATACACGCAAACACTTTTTCACCCAATCTTGATGATACTTAGTGGAAATGATCAGTACACAAATCCCACTTGGCTCACCAAATTTTGTTCTTCTAGGTTGAAGCGTTCGTCTACAGTAGCAGTTTTTAGATTTAGGTTTCCCTCTGCTCACTTCTATATAGATAGATGAATTTGGAACTATAATCCAACATGTTTCGTAGAAGCTCTTTGAAACTTGACAAAATAAAGGAGTTCTCAGTTTTGTAGCTATGGTTTGTTTCCTCTTCAAGTAGCCCTAGGCACAGACTGTGGAGAATCAATTTCATTGAGAGGGGTTTCCAAGCTTCTAAGAATTAACGAGTTTCCGAAATACCAGCAAATATTTTTTAACCCAATCTTGATGATACTTGGTGGTAATTATCAGTACACAAATCCCACTTGGCTCACCAAATTTTGTTCTTCTAAGTTGAAGCGTTCGTCTACAGTATCAGTATTTATATTGAGGTTTCACTCTCTTCTCTCGTATATAGATAGATGAATTTGGAACTCTCAGTCCAACATGGTTCGTAGTAGCTCTTTGAAACTTGATAAAATAAAGGAGTTCTCACTTTTGTCTCTCTGGTTTGTTTCCTCTTCAAGTAGCCCTAGGCACAGACTGTGGAAAAGCACTTTCATTGAGAGGGGTTGCCAACCTTCTAAAATTATCGAGTTTCCGAAATACCTGCAAATATTTTTTCGCGCAATCTTGATGATACTTTGTGGTAATGATCAATTCACAAATCCCACTTGGCTCACCAAATTTTGTTCTTCCAGGTTGAAGCGTTCGTCTACAGTAGCAGTTTTTATATTTAGGTTTCCCTCTGCTCACTCGTATATAGATAGATGAATTTGGAACTCTCAATCCAACTTGGTTCGTAGTAGCTCTTTGAAACTTGACAAAAATAAAGGAGTTCTCAGTTTTGTCTCTATGGTTTGTTTCCTCTTCAAGTAGCCCTAGGCACAGACTGTGGAAAAGCACTTTCATCGAGAGTGGTTGCCAAGCTTCTAAGAATTAACGAGTTTCCATAATACCAGCAAATATTTCCTTTACCCAATCTTGATGATACTTGGTGGTAATGATCAGTACACAAATCCCTCTTGGCGCACCAAATTTTGTTCTTTTAGGTTGAAGCGTTCGTCTACAGTAGCAGTTTTTATATTTAGGTTTTTCTCTGTTTTCTCCTATATAGATAGATGAATATGGAACTCTAAATCCAACATGGTTTGTAGTAGCTCTTTGGAACTTGACAAAAATAAAGGAGTTCTCAGTTTTGTCTCTATGGTTTGTTTCCTCTTCAAGTAGCCCTAGGCACAGACTGTGGAAAAGAACTTTCATTCAGAGGGGTTGCCAAGCTTCTAAGAATTAACGAGTTTCCGAAATACCAGCAAATATTTTTACACCCAATATTGATGATACTTGGTGGTAATGATCAGTACACAAATCCCACTTGGCTCACCAAATTTTGTTCTTCTAGGTTGAAGCGTTCATCTGCAGTAGTAGTTTTTATATTTAGATTTTCCTCTGTTCTCTTCTATATAGATAGATGAATTTTGAACTCTAAATGCAACATGGTTTGCAGTAGCTTTTTTAAACGTTACAAAATAAAGGAGTTCTCAGTTTTGTCTCTATGGTTTGTTTCCTCTCCAAGTAGCCCTAGGCACAGACTGTGGAAAAGCACTTTCATTGAGAGGGGTTGCCAAGCTTCTTAGAATTAACGAGTTTCCGAAATAGGAGCAAACACTTTTTCACCCAATCTTGATGATACTTGGTGGTAATGATCAGTACACAAATCCCACTTGGCTCACCAAATTTTGTTCTTCTAGGTTGAAGCGTTCGTCTACAGTATCAGTTTTTATATTGAGGTTTCACTCTGTTCTCTCCTATATAGATAGATGAATTTGGAACTCTAAATCCAACATGGTTCGAAGTAGCTCTTGGAAACTTGACAATATAAAGGAGTTCTCAGTTTTTTCTCTACAGTTTGTTTCATTTTCAAGTAGCCCTAGGCACAGACTGTGGAAAAGCACTTTCATTGAGAAGGGTTGCCAACCTTCTAAGAATTAACGAGTTTCCAAAATACCAGCAAATATTTTTTCACCCAATCTTGATGATACTTGGTGGTAATGATCAGTACACAAATCCCACTTGGCTCACGAAATTATGTTTTTCTAGGTTGAAGCGTTCGTCTACAGTAGCAGTTTTTATATTTAGGATTCTCTCTGCTCTCTCTTATATAGATAGATGAATTTGGAACTCTAAATCCAACATGGTTTGTAGTAGCTCTTTGAAACTTGACAAAATAAAGGAGTTCTCAGTTTTCTCTCTATGGTTTGTTTCCTCTTCAAGTAGCCATAGGAACAGACTGTGGAAAAGCACTTTCATTGAGAGGGGTTGCCAACCTTCTAAAATTAACGAGTTTCCGAAATACCTGCAAATATTTTTTCACCCAATCTTGATGATACTTTGTGGTAATGATCAGTTCACAAATCCCACTTGGCTCACCAAATTTTGTTCTTCCAGGTTGAAGCGTTCGTCTACAGTACCAGTTTTTATATTTAGGTTTCCCTCTGCTCTCTTGTATATAGAGAGGTGAATTTGGAACTCTCAATCCAACATGGTTCGTAGTAGCTCTTTGAAACTTGACAAAATAAAGGAGTTCTCAGTTTTGTCTCTATGGTTTGTTTCCTCTTCAAGTAGCCCTAGGCACAGACTGTGGAAAAGCACTTTCATCGAGAGGGGTTGCCAAGCTTCTAAGAATTAACGAGTTTCCGAAATACCAGCAAATATTTCTTTTACCCAATCTTGATGATACTTGGTGGTAATGATCAGTACACAAATCCCACTTGGCTCACCAAATTATGTTCTTCTAGGTTGAAGCGTTCGTCTACAGTAGCAGTTTTTATATTTAGGTTTCCCTATGCTCTCTCATATATAGATAGATGAATTTGGAACTCTAAATCCAACATGGTTCTTAGTAGCTCTTTGAATCTTGACAAAATAAAGGAGTTCTCAGTTTTGTCTCTATGGTTTGTTTCCTCTTCAGGTAGCCCTAGGCACAGAAAGTTGAAAAGTACTTTCATTGAGAAGGGTTGCCAACCTTCTAAGAATTAACGAGTTTCCGAAATACCTGCAAATATTTTTTTCACCCAATCTTGATGATACTTGGTGGTAATGATCACTACACAAATCCCACTTGGCTCACCAAATTTTGTTCTTCTAGGTTGAAGCGTTCATCTACAGTAGCAGTTTTTATATTTAGGTTTCCCTCTGTTCTCTCCTATATAGATAGATGAATATGGAACTCTAAATCTAACAGGGAGTTTAGTAGCTATTTGAAACTTGACAAAATAAAGGAGTTCTCAGTTTTGTCTCTATGGTTTGTTTCCTCTTCAAGTAGCCCTAAGCACAGACTGTGGAAAAGCACTTTCATTGAGAGGGGTTGCCAAGCTTCTAAGAATTATCGAGTTTCCGAAATGCAGCAAATATTTTTTCACCCAAACTTGATGATACTTGGTGGTAATGATCAGTACACAAATCCTACTTGGCTCACGACGTTTTGTTCTTCTAGGTTGAAACATTCGTGTACAGTAGCAGTTTTTATATTTAGGTTTCCCTCTGTTCTCTCCTATATAGATAGATGAATTTGGAACTCTAAATCCAACATGGTTTGTAGTAGCTCTTTGAAACTTGACAAAATAAAGGAGTTCTCAGTTTTGTCTCTATTTTTTGTTTCCTATTCAAGTAACCCTGTGCACAGACTGTGGACAAGCAGTTTGATTGAGATGGGTTTCCAAGCTTCTAAGAATTAACGAGTTTCTGAAATACCAGCAAATATTTTTTCACACAATCTTGATGATACTTGGTTGTAATGATCAGTTCACAAATCCCACTTGGCTCACCAAATTTTGTTCTTCTATTTTGAAGCGTTCGTCTACAGTATCAGTTTTTATATTTAGGTTTCCCTCAGTTCTCTACTATATAGATAGATGAATTTGGAACTCTAAATCCAACATGGTTCGTAGTACCTCTTTGAAACTTGACAAAATAAAGGAGTTCTCAGTTTTTTCTCTATCGTTTGTTTCCTCTTCAAGTAGCCCTTGGCACAGACTGTGGGAAAGCACTTTCATTGAGTGGGGTTGCCAAGCTTCTAAGAATTAACGAGTTTCCGAAATACCAGCAAATATTTTTTCACCCAATCTTGATGATACTTGGTGGTAATGATCAGTACACAAAACCACTTGGCTCACCAAATTTTGTTCTTCTAGGTTGAAAAGTTCGTCTACAGTAGCAGTTTTTATATTTAGGTTTCCTCTGCTCTCCGCTATATAGATAGATGAATTTGGAACTCTAAATCCAACACGGTTCGTAGTAGCTCTTTGAAACTTGACAAAATAAAGGAGTTCTCAGTTTTGTCTCTATGGTTTGTTTCCTCTTCAAGTAGCCCTAAGCACAGACTGTTGAAAAGCACTTTCATTGAGAGGGGTTGTCAAGCTTCTAAGAATTAACACGTTTCCGAAATACCAGCATATATTTTTTCACCCAATCTTGATGATACTTGGTGGTAATGATCAGTACACAAATCCCACTTGGCTCACCAAATTTTGTTTTTCTAGGTTGAAGCGTGTGTCTACAGTAGCAGTTTTTATATTTAGGTTTCCTTCTGTTCTCTCCTATATAAATAGATAAATTTGGAACTCTAAATCCAACATGGTTTGTTGTAGCTCTTTGAATCTTGACAAATAAAGGAGTTCTCAGTTATGTCTCTATGGTTTGTTTCCTCTTCAAGTAGCCCTAGGCACAGACTGTGGAACAGCACTCTCATCGAGAGGGGTTGCCAACTTTCTAAGAATTAACGAGTTTCATAAATACCTGCAAATATTTTTTCACCCAATCTTGATGATACATTGTGGTAATGATCAGTACACAAATCCCACTTGGCTCACCAAATTTTGTTCTTCTAGGTTGAACCGTTCGTCTACAGTAGTAGTTTTTATATTTAGGTTTCCATCTGCTCTCACCTATATTGATAGATGAATTTGGAACCCTAAATCCAACATGGTTTGTAGTAGCTCTTTGAAACTTGACAAAATAAAAGAGTTCTCAGTTTTGTCTCTATGGTTTGTTTCCTCTTTAAGTAGCCCTAAGCACAGACTGAGTAAAAGCACTTTCATTGAGAGGGGTTGCCTACCTTCTAAGAATTAACAAGTTTCCGAAATACGAGCGAACACTTTTTCACCCAATCTTGATGATACTTGGTGGTAATGATCAGTGCATAAATCCCACTTGGCTCACCAAATTTTGTTCTTCTAGGTTGAAGCGTTCGTCTACAGTAGTAGTTTTTATATTTAGGTTTCCATCTGCTCTCTCCTATATAGATAGATGAATTTGGAACTCTAAATCGAACATGGTTTGTAGTAGCTCTTTGAAACTTGACAAAATAAAGGAGTGCTCAGTTTTGTCTCTATGCTTTGTTTCCTCTTTAAGTAGTCCTATGCACAGACTGTGGAAAAGCACTTTCATTGAGAGGGGTTGCCAAGCTTCTAAGAATTAACGAGTTTCCGAAATACCAGCAAATATTTTTTCACCCAATCTTGAGGATACTTGGTGGTAATGAACAGTACACAAATCCCACTTGGCTCACCAAATTTTGTTCTTCTAGGTTGAAGCGTTCATCTACAGTAGTAGTTTTTATATTTAGTTTTCCCTCTGTTCTCTCCTATATAGATCGATGAATGTGGAACTCTAAATCCAACATGATTTTTAGTATCTCTTTGAATCTTGACAAAATAAAGGAGTTCTCAGTTTTGTCTCTATGGTTTGTTTCCTCTTCAATAGCCCTATGCACAGACTGTGGAAAAGCACTTTCATCGAGAGGGGTTGCCAAGCTTCTAAGAATTAACGACTTTCCAAAATACCAGCAAATGTTTTTTATGCAATCTTGATGATACTTGGTGGTAATGATCAGTACACAAATCCCACTTGGCTCACCAAATTTTGTTCTTATAGGTTGAAGCGTTCGTGTACAGTAGCAGTTTTTATATTTAGGTTTCCTTCTGTTCTCTCCAATATAGATAGATGAATTTGGAACTCTAAATCCAACATGGTTTGGAGTAGCTCTTTGAAACTTGACAAAATAAAGGAGTTCTCAGTTTTGTCTCTATGGTTTGTTTCCTCTTTAAGTAGCCCTAAGCACAGACTGTGGAAAAGCACTTTCATTGAGAGGGGTTGTCAAGCTTCTAAGAATTAACGAGTTTCCGAAATACAAGCAAATATTTTTTCACCCAATCTTGATGATACTTGGTGGTAATGATAAGTACACAAATCCCACTTGCCTCACCAAATTTTGTTCTTCTAGATTGAAGCGTTCGTCTACAGAAGCAGTTTTTATATTTAGGATTCCCTCTGCTCTGTCCTAAATAGATAGATGAATTTGGAACTCTAAATCCAACATGGTTCGTAGTAGCTCTTTGAAACTTCACAAAATAAAGGAGTTCTCAGTTTTGTCTCTATGGTTTGTTTCCTCTTCAAATAGCCCTAAGCATAGACTGTGGAAAAGCACTTTCATTGAGAGGGGTTGTCAAGCTTCTAAGAATTAACGCATTTCCGAAATACCAGCAAATATTTTTTCACCCCATCTTGATGAAACTTGGTGGTAATGATCAGTACACAAATCCCACTTGGCTCACCAAATTTTGTTCTTCTAGGTTGAAGCGTTCATCTACAGTAGTAGTTTTTATATTTAGTTTTCCCTCTGTTCTCTCCTGTATAGATAGATGAATGTGGAACTCTAAATCCAACATGGTTTGTAGTAGCTCTTTGAAACTTTACAAAATAAAGGAGTTCTCAGTTCTGTCTCTAAGGTTTGTTTCCTCTTCAAGTAGCCCTCAGCACAGACTGTGGAAAAGCACTTTCATTGAGAGAAGTTGCCAAGCTTCTAAGAATTAAGGAGTTTCTGAAATACCAGCAAATATTTTTTCACCCGATCTTGATGATACTTGGTGGTAATGATCAGTAAACAAATCCCACTTGGCTCACCAAATTTTGTTCTTCTAGGTTGAAGCGTTCGTCTACAGTAGCAGTTTTTATATTTAGGTTTCCCTCTGCTCTCTCCTATATAGATACATGAATTTGGAACTTTAAATCCAACATGGTTTGTAGTAGCTCTTTGAAACTTGACAAAATGAAGGAGTTCTCAGTTTTGTCTCTATGGTTTGTTTCCGCTGTAAGTAGCCCTAAGCACAGACTGTGTAAAAGCACTTTCATTGAGAGGGGCTGCCAAGCTTCTAATAATTAACGAGTTTCCCAAATACCAGCAAATATTTTTCACCCAATCTTGATGATACTTGGTGGTAATGATCAGTACACAAATCCCACTTGGCTCACCAAATTTTGTTCTTCTAGGTTGAAGCGTTCATCTACAGTAGTAATTTTTATATTTAGTTTTCCCTCTGTTCTCTCCTATATTGATAGATGAATGTGGAACTCTAAATCCAACATGATTTGTAGTAGCTCTTTGAAACTTTACAAAATAAAGGAGTTCTCAGTTTTGTCTCTATGGTTTGTTTCCTCTTCAAGTAGCCCTCAGCACAGACTGTGGAAAAGCACTTTCATTGAGAGGGGTTGCCAAGCTTCTAAGAATTAACGACTTCCCGAAATACCAGCAAATATTTTTTCACCCGATCTTGATGATACTTGGTGGTAATGATTAGTACACAAATCCCACTTGGCTCACGAAATTTTGTTCTTCTAGGTTGAAGCGTTCGTGTACAGTAGCAGTTTTTATATTTAGGTTTCCTTCTGTTCTCTCCTATATAGATAGATGAATTTGGAACTCTAAATCCCACGTGGTTCGTAGTAGCTCTTTGAAACTTGACAAAATAAAGGAGTTCTCAGTTTTGTCTCTATGGTTTGTTTCCTCTTCAAGTAGCCCTAGGCACAGACTGTGGAAAAGCACTTTCATTGAGAGGGGTTGCCAAGCTTCTAAGAATTAACGAGTTTCCGAAATACCAGCAAATACTTTTTCACCCAATCTTGATGATACTTGGTGGTAATGATTTGTACACAAATCCCACGTGGCTCACCAAATTTTGTTCTTCTAGGTTGAAGCGTTGGTCTACAGAAGCAGTTTTTATATTTAAGATTCCCTCTGCTCTGTCCTATATAGATAGATGAATTTGCAACTCTAAATCCAACACGGTTCGTAGTAGCTCTTTGAAACTTAACAAAATAAAGGAGTTCTCAGTTTTGTCTCTATGGTTTGTTTCCTCTTCAAGTAGCCCAAAGCACAGACTGTGGAAAAGCACTTTCATTGAGAGGGGTTGTCAAGCTTCTAAGAATTAACGCGTTTCCGAAATACCAGCATATATTTTTTCAGCCAATCTTGATGATACTTGGTGGAAATGATCAGTACACAAATCCCACTTGGCTCACCCAATTTTGTTCTTCTAGGTTGAAGCGTTCATCTACAGTAGTAGTTTTTATATTTAGTTTTCCCTCTGTTCTCTCCTATATAGATAGATGAATGTGGAACTATAAATCCAACATGGTTTGTAGTAGCTCTTTGAAACTTGACAAAATAAAGGAGTTCTCAGTTTTGTCTCTATGGTTTGTTTCCTCTTCAAGTTTCCCTAGGCACAGACTGTGGAAAAGCACTTTCATTGAGAGGGGTTGCCAACCTTCTAAGAATTAACGAGTTTCCGAAATACCAGCAAATATTTTTTCATCCAATCTTGATGATACTTGGTGGTAATGATCAGTACACAAATCCCACTTGGCTCACCAAATTTTGTTCTTCTAGGTTGAAGCGTTCGTCTACAGAAGCAGTTTTTATATTTAGGATTCCCTCTGCTCTGTCCTAAATAGATAGATGAATTTGGAACTCTAAATCCAACAAGGTTCGTAGTAGCTCTTTGAAACTTCACAAAATAAAGGAGTTCTCAGTTTTGTCTCTATGGTTTGTTTACTCTTCAAGTAGCCGTAAGCACAGACTGTGGAAAAGCACTTTCATTGAGAGGGGTTGTAAAGCTTCTAAGAATTAACGCATTTCCGAAATACCAGCAAATATTTTTTCACCCAATCTTGATGAAACTTGGTGGTAATGATCAGTACACAAATCCCACTTGGCTCAACAATTTTGTTCTTCTAGGTTGAAGCGTTCATCTACAGTAGTAGTTTTTATATTTAGTTTTCCCTCTGTTCTCTCCTATATAGATAGATGAATGTGGAACTCTAAATCCAACATGGTTTGTAGTAGCTCTTTGAAACTTGACAAAATAAAGAAGTTCTCAGTTCTGTCTCTAATGTTTGTTTCCTCTTCAAGTAACCCTCAGCACAGACTTTGGAAAAGCACTTTCATTGAGAGAAGTTGCCAAGCTTCTAAGAATTAAGGAGTTTCCGAAATACCAGGAATATTTTTTCACCCGATCTTGATGATACTTGGTGGTAATGATTTGTACACAAATCCCACTTGGCTCATGAAATTTTGTTCTTCTAGGTTGAAGCGTTCGTGTACAGTAGCAGTTTTTATATTTAGGTATCCTTCTGTTCTCTCTGATATAGATAGATGAATTTGGAACTCTAAATCCAACATGGTTTGTAGTAGCACTTTGATACTTGACAAAATATAGGAGTTATCAGTTTTGTCTCTATGGTTTGTTTCCTCTTCAAGTAGCCGTCGGCACAGACTGTGGAAAAGCACTTTCATTGATAGGGGTTTCCAACCTTCTAAGAATTAACGAGTTTCCGAAATACCAGCAAATATTTTTTCACCCAATCTTGATGATACTTGGTGGTAATGATCAGTACACAAATCCCACTTGGGTAACCAAATTTTGTTCTTCTAGGTTGAAGCGTTCGTCTACAGTAGCAGTTTTTATATTTAGGATTCCCTCTGCTCTCTCCTATATAGATAGATGAATTTGGAACTCTAATCCAACATGGTTCGTAGTAGCTCTTGAAACTTGACAAAATAAAAGAGTTCTCAGTTTTGTCTCTATGTTTTGTTTCCTCTTAAAGTAGCCCTAAGCACAGACTGTGGAAAAGCACTTTCATTGAGAGGGGTTGTCAAGCTTCTAAGAATTAACGAGTTTCCGAAATACCAGCATATATTTTTTCACCCAATCTTGATGATACTTGGTGGTAATGATAAGTACCCAAATCCCACTTGGCTCACCAAATTTTGTTCTTCTAGGTTGAAGCGTTCGTCTACAGTAGCAGTTTTTATATTTAGGTTTCCCTCTGCTCTCTCCTATATAGATACATGAATTTTAACTTTAAATCCAACATGGTTTGTAGTAGCTCTTTGAAACTTGACAAAATAAAGGAGTTCTCAGTTTTGTCTCTATGGTTTGTTTCCGCTTTAAGTAGCCCTAAGCACAGACTGTGTAAAAGCACTTTCATTGAGAGGGGTTGCCAAGCTTCTAATAATTAATGAGTTTCCCAAATACCAGCAAATATTTTTCACCCAATCTTGATGATACTTGGTGGTAATGATCAGTACACAAATCCCACTTGGCTCACCAAATTTTGTTCTTCTAGGTTTAAGCGTTCATCTACAGTAGTAGTTTTTATATTTAGTTTTCCCTCTGTTCTCTCCTATATAGATAGATGAATGTGGAACTCTAAATCCAACATGATTTGTAGTAGCTCTTTGAAACTTGACAAAATAAAGGAGGTCTCAGTTTTGTCTCTATGGTTTTTTCCTCTTCAAGTAGCCCTCAGCACAGACTGTGGAAAAGCACTTTCATTGAGAGGGGTTGCCAAGCTTCTAAGAATTAACGACTTCCCGAAATACCAGCAAATATTTTTTCACCCAATTTTGATGATACTTGGTGGTAATGATCAGTACACAAATTGCACTTGGCTCACCTAATTTTGTTCTTCTAGGTTGAAGCGTTCGTCTACAGTAGCAGTTTTTATATTTAGGTTTCCCTCTGTTCTCTCCTATATAAATAGATGAAGTTGGAACTCTAAATCCAACATGGTTTGTAGTATCTCTTTGAAACTTGACAAAATAAAGGAGTTCTCAGTTTTGTCTCTATGGTTTGTTTAGTCTTCAAGTAGCCCTAGGCACAGACTGTGGAAAAGCACTTTCATCGAGAGGGGTTGCCAAGCTTCTAAGAATTAACGAGTTTCCGAAATACCAGCAAATATTTCTTTTACCCAATCTTGATGATACTTGGTGGTAATGATCAGTACACAAATCCGTCTTGGCTCACCAAATTTTGTTCTTCTAGGTTGAAACGTTGGTGTACAGAAGCAGTTTTTATATTTAGGTTTCCTTCTGTTCTCTCCTATATAGATAGATGAATTTGGAACTCTAAATCCAACATGGTTTGGAGTAGCTCTTTGAAACTTGACAAAATAAAAGAGTTCTCAGTTTTGTCTCTATGGTTTGTTTCCTCTTTAAGTAGCCCTAAACAGAGACTGTGGAAAACCACTTTCATTGAGAGGGGTTGTCATGCTTCTAAGAATTAACGAGTTTCCGAAATACCAGCATATATTTTTTCACCCAATCTTGATGATACTTGTTGGAAATGATCAGTACCCAAATCCCACTTGGCTCACCAAATTTTGTTCTTCTAGGTTGAAGCGTTCGTCTACAGTAGCAGTATTTCTATTTAGGTTTCCCTCTGCTCTCTCCTATATAGATACATGAATTTGGAACTTTAAATCCAACATGGTTTGTAGTAGCTCTTTGAAACTTGACAAAATAGAGGAGTTCTCAGTTTTGTCTCTATGGTTTGTTTCCGCTTTAAGTAGCCCTAAGCACAGACTGTGTAAAAGCACTTTCATTGAGAGGGGTTGCCAAGCTTCTAATAATTAACGATTTTCCCAAATACCAGCAAATATTTTTCACCCAATCTTGATGATACTTGGTGGTAATGAACAGTACACAAATCCCACTTGGCTCACCAAATTTTGTTCTTCTAGGTTGAAGTGTTCATCTACAGAAGCAGTTTTTATATTTAGGATTCCCTCTGCTCTGTCCTATATAGATAGATGAATTTGGATCTCTAAATCCAACATGGTTCGTAGTAGCTCTTTGAATCTTCACAAAATAAAGGAGTTCTCAGTTTTGTCTCTATGGTTTGTTTCCTCTTCAAGTAGCCCTAAGCACAGACTGTGGAAAAGCACTTTCATTGAGAGGGGTTGTCAAGAATCTAAGAATTAACGCATTTCCGAAATACCAGCAAATATTTTTTCACCCAATCTTGATGAAACTTGGTGGTAATGATCAGTACACAAATCCCACTTGGCTCACCAAATTTTGTTCTTCTAGGTTGAAGCGTTCGTCTACAGTAGCAGTATTTATATTTAGGTTTCCCTCTGCTCTCTCCTATATAGATACATGAATTTGGAACTTTAAATCCAACATGGTTTGTAGTAGCTCTTTGAAACTTGACAAAATAAAGGAGTTCTCAGTTTTGTCTCTATGGTTTGTTTCCGCTTTAAGTAGCCCTAAGCACAGACTGTGTAAAAGCACTTTCATTGAGAGGGGTTGCCAAGCTTCTAATAATTAACGAGTTTCCCAAATACCAGCAAATATTTTTCACCCAATCTTGATGATACTTGGTGGTAATGATCAGTACACAAATCCCACTTGGCTCACCAAATTTTGTTCTTCTAGGTTGAAACGTTCATCTACACTAGTAGTTTTTATATTTAGTTTTCCCTCTGTTCTCTCCTATATAGATAGATGAATGTGGAACTCTAAATCCAACATGATTTGTAGTAGCTCTTTCAAACTTGACAAAATAAAGGAGGTCTTAGTTTTGTCTCTATGTTTTTTTCCTCTTCAAGTAGCCCTCAGCACAGACTGTGGAAAAGCACTTTCATTGAGAGGCGTTGCCAAGCTTCTAAGAATTAACGACTTCCCGAAATACCAGCAAATATTTTTTCACCCGATCTTGATGATACTTGATGGTAATGATAAGTACACAAATTCCACTTGGCTCACCAAATTTTGTTCTTCTAGGTTGAAGCGTTCATCTACAGTAGTAGTTTTTATATTTAGTTTTCCCTCTGTTCTCTCCTATATAGATAGATGAATGTGGAACTCTAAATCCAACATGATTTGTAGTAGCTCTTTCAAACTTGACAAACTAAAGGAGGTCTCAGTTTTGTCTCTATGTTTTTTTCCTCTTCAAGTAGCCCTCAGCACAGACTGTGGAAAAGCACTTTCATTGAGAGGCGTTGCCAAGCTTCTAAGAATTAACGACTTCCCGAAATACCAGCAAATATTTTTTCACCCGATCTTGATGATACTTGATGGTAATGATCAGTACACAAATTCCACTTGGCTCACCAAATTTTGTTCTTCTAGGTTGAAGCGTTCATCTACAGTAGTAGTTTTTATATTTAGTTTTCCCACTGTTCTCTCTTATATATATAGATGAATTTGGAACTCAAAATTCAACATGGTTAGTAGAAGCTCTTTGAAACTTGACAAAATAAAGGAGTTCTCAGTTTTGTCTCTATGGTTTGTTTTCTCTTTAACTAGCCCTATGCACAGACTGTGGAAAAGCACTTTCACTGAGATGGGGTGCCAACCTTCTAAGAATTAACGAGTTTCCGAAATACCTGCAAATATTTTTTCATCCAATCTTGATGATACTTGGTGGTAATGATCAGTACACAAATCCCACTTGGCTCACCAAATTTTCTTCTTCTAGGTTGAAGCGTTCGTCTACAGTAGCAGTTTTTATATTTAGGTTTCCCTCTGTTCTCTCCTATACAGATAGATGAATTTGGAAATCTAAATCCAACATGGTTCGTAGAAGCTCTTTGAAACTTGACAAAATAAAGGAGTTCTCAGTTTTGTGTCTATGGTTTGTTTCCTCTTCCTAGCCCTAGGCACAGACTGTGGAAAAGCACTTTCATTGAGAGGGGTTGCCAAGCTTCTAAGAATTAACGAGTTTCCCAAATACCAGCAAATATTTTTTCACCCAATCTTGATGATACTTGGTGGTAATGATCAGTACACACATTTCTCTTGGCTCACCAAATTTTGTTCTTCTAGGTTGAAGCGTTCATCTACAGTAGTAGTATTTATATTTAGTTTTCCCTCTGTTCTCTCCTATATAGATAGATGAATTTGGAACTCTAAATCCAACATGGTTTGTAGTAGCTCTTTGAAACTTTACAAAATAAAGGAGGTCTTAGTTTTGTCTCCATGGTTTGTTTCCCCTTCAAGTAGCCCTCAGCACAGACTGTGGAAAAGCACTTTCATCGAGAGGGGTTGCCAAGCTTCTAAGAATTAACGATTTTCCGAAATACAAGGAAATATTTTTTCACACGATCTTGATAATACTTGGTGGTAATGATTAGTACACAAATCCGACTTGGCTCACCAAATTTTGTTTTCTAGGTTGAAGCGTTCGTTTACAGTAGCAGTTTTTATATTTAGGTTTCCTTCTGTTCTCTCCTATATAAATAGATGAATTTGGAACTCTAAATCCAACATGGTTTGTTGTAGCTCTTTGAATCTTGACAAATAAAGGAGTTCTCAGTTATGACTCTATGGTTTGTTTCCTCTTCAAGTAGCAATAGGCACAGACTGTGGAACAGCACTCTCATCGAGAGGGGTTGCCAACCTTCTAAGAATTAACGAGTTTCATAAATACCTGCAAATATTTTTTCACCCAATCTTGATGATACATTGTGGTAATGATCAGTACACAAATCCCACTTGGCTCACCTAATTTTGTTCTTCTAGGTTGAAGCGTTCGTCTACAGTAGTAGTTTTTATATTTAGGTTTCCATCTGCTCTCACCTATATTGATAGATGAATTTGGAACCCTAAATCCAACATAGTTTGTAGTAGCTCTTTGAAACTTGACAAATAAAAGAGTTCTCAGTTTTGTCTCTATGGTTTGTTTCCTTTTTAAGTAGCCCTAAGCACAGACTGAGTAAAAGCACTTTCATTGAGAGGGGTTGCCTACCTTCTAAGAATTAACAAGTTTCCGAAATACGAGCGAACACTTTTTCACCCAATCTTGATGATACTTGGTGGTAATGATCAGTACATAAATCCCACTTGGCTCACCAAATTTTGTTCTTCTAGGTTGAAGCGTTCGTCTACAGTAGTAGTTTTTATATTTAGGGTTCCATCTGCTCTCTCCTATATAGATAGATGAATTTGGAACTCTAAATCCAACATGGTTTGTAGTAGCTCTTTGAAACTTGACAAAATAAAGGAGTGCTCAGTTTTGTATCTATGGTTTGTTTCCTCTTCAAGTAGCCCTAAGCACAGACTGTGGAAAAGCACTTTCATTGAGAGGGGTTGTCAAGAATCTAAGAATTAACGCATTTCCGAAATACCAGCAAATATTTTTTCACCCAATCTTGATGAAACTTGGTGGTAATGATCAGTACACAAATCCCACTTGGCTCACCAAATTTTGTTCTTCTAGGTTGAAGCGTTCGTCTACAATAGCAGTATTTATATTTAGGTTTCCCTCTGCTCTCTCCTATATAGATACATGAATTTGGAACTTTAAATCCAACATGGTTTGTAGTAGCTCTTTGAAACTTGACAAAATAAAGGAGTTCTCAGTTTTGTCTCTATGGTTTGTTTCCGCTTTAAGTAGCCCTAAGCACAGACTGTGTAAAACCACTTTCATTGAGAGGGGTTGCCAAGCTTCTAATTATTAACGAGTTTCCCAAATACCAGCAAATATTTTTCACCCAATCTTGATGATACTTGGTGGTAATGATCAGTACACAAATCCCACTTGGCTCACCAAATTTTGTTCTTCTAGGTTGAAGCGTTCATCTACACTAGTAGTTTTTATATTTAGTTTTCCCTCTGTTGTCTCCTATATAGATAGATGAATGTGGAACTCTAAATCCAACATGATTTGTAGTAGCTCTTTGAAACTTGACAAAATAAAGGAGGTCTCAGTTTTGTCTCTATGTTTTTTTCCTCTTCAAGTAGCCCTCAGCACAGACTGTGGAAAAGCACTTTCATTGAGAGGGGTTGCCAAGCTTCTAAGAATTAACGACTTCCCGAAATACCAGCAAATATTTTTTCACCCGATCTTGATGATACTTGATGGTAATGATCAGTACACAAATTCCACTTGGCTCACCAAATTTTGTTCTTCTAGGTTGAAGCGTTCATCTACAGTAGTAGTTTTTATATTTAGTTTTCCCACTGTTCTCTCTTATATATATAGATGAATTTGGAACTCAAAATTCAATATGGTTAGTAGAAGCTCTTTGAAACTTGACAAAATAAAGGAGTTCTCAGTTTTGTCTCTATGGTTTGTTTTCTCTTTAAGTAGCCCTATGCACAGACTGTGGAAAAGCACTTTCAATGAGAGGGGTTGCCAACCTTCTAAGAATCAACGAGTTTCCGAAATACCTGCAAATATTTTTTCATCCAATCTTGATGATACTTGGTGGTAATGATCAGTACACAAATCCCACTTGGCTCACCAAATTTTCTTCTTCTAGGTTGAAGCGTTCGTCTACAGTAGCAGTTTTTATATTTAGGTTTCCCTCTGTTCTCTCCTATACAGATAGATGAATTTGGAAATCTAAATCCAACATGGTTCGTAGAAGCTCTTTGAAACTTGACAAAATAAAGGAGTTCTCAGTTTTGTGTCTATGGTTTGTTTCCTCTTCCTAGCCCTAGGCACAGACTGTGGAAAAGCACTTTCATTGAGAGGGGTTGCCAAGCTTCTAAGAATTAACGAGTTTCCCAAATACCAGCAAATATTTTTTTCACCCAATCTTGATGATACTTGGTGGTAATGATCAGTACACGAATCCCACTTGGCTCACCAAATTTTGTTCTTCTAGGTTGAACCGTTCGTCTACAGTAGCAGTTTTTATATTTAGATTTCCATCTGCTCAATCCTATATAGATAGATGAATTTGGAACTCTAAATCCAACATGGTTTGTAGTAGCTCTTTGAAACTTGACAAAATAAAGGAGTTCTCAGTTTTGTTTCTATGGTTTGTTTCCTCTTTAAGTAGCCCTAAGCACAGACTGTGGAAAAGCACTTTCATTGAGAGGGGTTGTCAAGCTTCTAAGAATTAACGAGTTTCCGAAATACCAGCAAATATTTTTTCACCCAATCTTGATGATACTTGGTGGTAATGATAAGTACACAAATCCCACTTGGCTCACCAAATTTTGTTCTTCTAGGTTGAAGCGTTCGTCTACAGAAGCAGTTTTTATATTTAGGATTCCCTCTGCTCTGTCCTAAATAGATAGATGAATTTGGAACTCTAAATCCAACATGGTTCGTAGTAGCTCTTTGAAACTTTACAAAATAAAGGAGTTCTCAGTTTTGTCTCTAAGGTTTGTTTCCTCTTCAAGTAGCCCTCAGCACAGACTGTGGAAAAGCAATTTCATTGAGAGAAGTTGCCAAGCTTCTAAGAATTAAGGAGTTTCTGAAATACCAGCAAATATTTTTTCACCCGATCTTGATGATACTTGGTGGTAATGATCAGTACACAAATCCAACTTGGCTCACGAAATTTTGTTCTTCTAGGTTGAAGCGTTCGTCTACAGTAGCAGTTTTTATATTTAGATTTCCATCTGCTCAATCCTATAAAGATAGATGAATTTTGAACTCTAAATCCAACATGGTTTGTAGTAGCTCTTTGAAACTTGACAAAATAAAGGAGTTCTCAGTTTTGTCTCCATGGTTTGTTTCCTCTTTAAGTAGCCCTAAGCACAGACTGTGTAAGCACTTTCATTGAGAGGGGTTGTCAAGCTTCTAAGAATTAACGAGTTTCCGAAATACCAGCAAATATTTTTTCACCCAATCTTGATGATACTTGTTGGTAATGATCAGTACACAAATCCCACTTGGCTCACCAAATTTTGTTCTTCTAGGTTGAAGCGTTCGTCTACAGAAGCAGTTTTTATATGTAGGATTCCCTCTGATCTCTCCTATATAGATAGATGTATTTGGAACTCTAAATCCAACATGGTTTGTAGTAGCTCTTTGAAACTTGACAAAATAAAGGAGTTCTCAGTTTTGTCTCTATGGTTTGTTTCCTCTTCAAGTAGCCCTAGGCACAGACTCTGTAAAAGCACTTTCATTGATAGGGGTTGCCAACCTTCTAAGAATTAACGAGTTTCCGAAATACCAGCAAATATTTTTTCACCCGATCTTGATGATACTTGGTGGTAATGATTAGTACACAAATCCCACTTGGCTCACGAAATTTTGTTCTTCTAGGTTGAAGCGTTCATATACAGTAGTAGTTTTTATATTTAGTTTTCCCTCTGTTCTCTCCTATATAGATAGATGAATGTGGAACTCTAAATCCAACATGGTTTGTAGTAGCTCTTTGAAACTTTACAAAATAAAAAAGTTCTCATTTTTGTCTTTACGGTTTGTTTCCTCTTCAAGTAGCCCTCAGCGCAGACTGTGGAAAAGCACTTTCATTGAGAGGGCTTGCCAAGCTTCTAAGAATTAACGAGTTTCCGAAGTACCAGCAAATATTTTTTCACCCGATCTTGATGATACTTGGTGGTAATGATTAGTACACAAATCCCACTTGGCTCACGAAATTTGTACTTCTCGGTTGAAGCGTTCGTGTACAGTAGCACTTTTTATTATTAGGTTTCCTTGTGTTCTCTCCTATATAGGTAGATGAATTTGGAACTCTAAATCCAACATGGTTTGTAGTAGCTCTTTGAAACTTGACAAAATAAAGGAGTTCTCAGTTTTTTCTCTATGGTTTGTTTAATCTTCAAGTAGTCCTAGGCACACACTGTGGAAAAGCACTTTCATTGAGAGGGGTTGCCAACCTTCTAAGAATTAACGAGTTTCCGAAATACCTGCAAATATTTTTTCACCCAATCTTGATGATACTTGGTGGTAATGATCAGTACACAAATCCCACTTGGCTCAGGAAATTTGGTTCCTGTAGGTTGAAGCGTTCGTCTACAGTAGCAGTTTTTATATTTAGATTTCCATCTGCTCAATCCTATATAGATAGATGAATTTGGAACTCTAAATCCAACATGGTTTGTAGTAGCTCTTTGAAACCTGACAAAATAAAGGAGTTCTCAGTTTTGTCTCCATGGTTTGTTTCCTCTTTAAGTAGCCCTAAGCACAGACTGTGTAAAAGCACTTTCATTGAGAGGGGTTGCCAAGCTTCTAAGAATTAACGAGTTTCCGAAATAACAGCAAATATTTTTTCACCCAATCTTGATGATACCTGGTGGTAATGATCAGTACACAAATCCCACTTGGCTCACCAAATTTTGTTCTTCTAGGTTGAAGCGTTCGTCTACAGTAGCAGTTTTTATATTTAGATTTCCATCTGCTCAATCCTATATAGATAGATGAATGTGGAACTCTAAATCCAACATGATATGTAGTAGCTCTTTGAAACTTGACAAAATAAAGGAGTTCTCAGTTTTGTCTCTATGGTTTGTTTCCTCTTCAAGTAGCCCTAAGCACAGACTGTGAAAAAGCACTTTCATTGAGAGGGGTTGTCAATCTTCTAAGAATTAACGCGTTTCCGAAATACCAGCAAATATTTTTTCACCCAATCTTGATGATACTTGGTGGTAATGATCAGTACACAAATCCCACTTGGCTCACCAAATTTTGTTCTTCTAGGTTGAAGCGTTCGTCTACAGTAGCAGTTTTTATATTTAGGTTTCCCTCTGCTCTCTCCTATATAGATACATAAATTTGGAACTTTAAATCCAACATGGTTTGTAGTAGCTCTTTGAAACTTGACAAAATGAAGGAGTTCTCAGTTTTGTCTCTATGGTTTGTTTCTGCTTCAAGTAGCCCTAAGCACAGACTGTGTAAAAGCACTTTCATTGAGAGGGGTTGCCAAGCTTCTAATAATTAACGAGTTTCCCAAATACCAGCAAATATTTTTCACCCAATCTTGATGATACATGGTGGTAATGATCAGTACACAAATCCCACTTGGGTCACCAAATTTTGTTATTCTAGGTTGAAGCGTTCATCTACAGTAGTAGTTTTTATATTTAGTTTTCCCTTTGTTCTCTCCTATATAGATCGATGAATGTGGAACTCTAAATCCAACATGATTTGTAGTATCTCTTTGAATCTTGACAAAATAAAGGAGTTCAAGTTTTGTCTCTATGGTTTGTTTCCTCTTCAATAGCCCTAGGCACAGACTGTGGAAAAGCACTTTCATCGAGAGGGGTTGCCAAGCTTCTAAGAATTAACGAGTTTCCGAAATACCAGCAAATATTGTTTTACGCAATCTTGATGATACTTGGTGGTAATGATCAGTACACCAATCCCACTTGGCTCACCAAATTTTGTTCTTATAGGTTGAAGCGTTCGTGTACAGTAGCAGTTTTTATATTTAGGTTTCCTTCTGTTCTCTCCAATGTAGATAGATGAGTTTGGAACTCTAAATCCAACATGGTTTAAAGTAGGTCTTTGAAACTTGACAAAATAAAGGAGTTCTCAGTTTGTCTCTATGGTTTGTTTCCTCTTCAAGTAGCCCTAAGCACAGACTGTGGAAAAGCACTTTCATTGAGAGGGGTTGTCAAGCTTCTAAGAGTTAACGAGTTTCCGAAATACCTGCAAATATTTTTTCACCCAATATTGATGATACTTGGTGGTATTGATCAGTACACAAATCCCACGTTGCTCACCAAACTTTGTTCTTCTAGGTTGAAGCGTTCGTCTACAGAAGCAGTTTTTATATTTAGGATTCCATCTGCTCTGTCCTAAATAGATAGATGAATTTGGAACTCTAAATCCAACATGGTTCGTAGTAGCTCTTTGAAACTTCACAAAATAAAGGAGTTCTCAGTTTTGTCTCTATGGTTTGTTTACTCTTCAAATAGCCCTAAGCACAGACTGTGGAAAAGCACTTTCATTGAGAGGGGTTGTCAAGCTTCTAAGAATTAACGCATTTCCGAAATACCAGCAAATATTTTTTGACCCAATCTTGATGAAACTTGGTGGTAATGATCACTACACAAATCCCACTTGGCTCACCAAATTTTGTTCTTCTAGGTTGAAGCGTTCATCTACTGTAGTAGTGTTTATATTTAGTTTTCCCTCTGTTCTCTCCTATATAGATAGATGAATGTGGAACTCTAAATCCAACATGGTTTGTAGTAGCTCTTTGAAACTTTACAAAATAAAGGAGTTCTCAGTTCTGTCTCTAAGGTTTGTTTCCTCTTCAAGTAGCCCTCAGCACAGACTGTGGAAAAGCACTTTCATTGAGAGAAGTTGCCAAGCTTCTAAGAATTAACGAGTTTCCGAAATACCAGCAAATATTTTTTCACCCGATCTTGATCATACTTGGTGGTAATGATTAGTACACAAATCCCACTTGGCTCACGAAATTTTGTTCTTCTAGGTTGAAGCGTTCGTGTACAGTAGCAGTTTTTATATTTAGGTTTCCTTCTGTTCTCTCCTATATAGATAGATGAATTTGGAACTCTAAATCCCACGTGGTTCGTAGTAGCTCTTTGAAACTTGACAAAATAAAGGAGTTCTCAGTTTTGTCTCTATGGTTTGTTTCCTCTTCAAGTAGCCCTAGGCACAGACTGTGGAAAAGCACTTTCATTGAGAGGGGTTGCCAACCTTCTAAGAATTAACGACTTTCCGAAATACCAGCAAATATTTTTTCACCCAATCTTGATGATACTTGGTGGTAATGATCAGTACACAAATTGTAGTTGGCTCACCAAATTTTGTTCTTCTAGGTTGAAGCGTTCGTCTACAGTAGCAGTTTTTATATTTAGGTTTCCCTCTGTTCTCTCCTATATAAATAGATGAAGTTGGAACTCTAAATCCAAGATGGTTTGTAGTATCTCTTTGAAACTTGACAAAATAAAGGAGTTCTCAGTTTTGTCTCTATGGTTTGTTTCCTCTTCAAGTAGCCCTAGGCACAGACTGTGGAAAAGCACTTTCATCGAGAGGGGTTGCCAATCTTCTAAGAATTAACGAGTTTCCGAAATACCAGCAAATATTTCTTTTACCCAATCTTGATGATTCTTGGTGGTAATGATCAGTACACAAATCCCTCTTGGCTCACCAAATTTTGTTCTTCTAGGTTGAAGCATTCGTGTACAGAAGCAGTTTTTATATTTAGGTTTCCTTCTGTTCTCTCCTATATAGATAGATGAATTTGGAACTCTAATTCCAACATGATTTGTAGTAGCTCTTTGAAACTTGACAAAATAAAGGAGGTCTCAGTTTTGTCTCTATGGTTTTTTCCTCTTCAAGTAGCCCTCAGCACAGACTGTGGAAAAGCACTTTCATTGAGAGGGGTTGCCAAGCTTCTAAGAATTAACGAGTTTCCGAAATACCTGCAAATATTTTTTCACCCAATATTGATGGTACTTGGTGGTAATGATCAGTACACAAATCCCACTTGGCTCAAAATTTTGTTCTTCTAGGTTGAAGCGTTCGTCTACAGAAGCAGTTTTTATATTTAAGATTCCCTCTGCTCTGTCCTATATAGATAGATGAGTTTGGAACTCTAAATCCAACACGGTTCGTAGTAGCTCTTTGAAACTTCACAAAATAAAGGAGTTCTCAGTTTTGTCTCTATGGTTTGTTTCCTATTCAAGTAGCCCAAAGCACAGACTGTGGAAAAGCACTTTCATTGAGAGGGGTTGTCAAGCTTCTAAGAATTAACGCGTTTCCGAAATACCAGCATATATTTTTTCAGCCAATCTTGATGATACTTGGTGGAAATGATCAGTACACAAATCCCACTTGGCTCACCCAATTTTGTTCTTCTAGGTTGAAGCGTTCATCTACAGTAGTAGTTTTTATATTTAGTTTTCCCTCTGTTCTCTCCTATATAGATAGATGAATGTGGAACTATAAATCCAACATGGTTTGTAGTAGCTCTTTGAAACTTGACAAAATAAAGGAGTTCTCAGTTTTGTCTCTATGGTTTGTTTCCTCTTCAAGTTTCCCTAGGCACAGACTGTGGAAAAGCACTTTCATTGAGAGGGGTTGCCAACCTTCTAAGAATTAACGAGTTTTTGAAATACCTGCAAATATTTTTTCACACAATCTTGATGATACTTGGTGGTAATGATCAGTACACAAATCCCAATTGGCTCACCAAATTTTGTTCTTCTAGGTTGAACCGTTCGTCTACAGTAGCAGTTTTTATATTTAGATTTGCATCTGCTCAATCCTATATAGATAGATGAATTTGGAACTCTAAATCCAACATGGTTTGTAGTAGCTCTTTGAAACTTGACAAAATAAAGGAGTTATCAGTTTTGTCTCTATGGTTTGTTTCCTCTTTATGTAGCCCTAAGCACAGACTGTGTAAAAGCACTTTCATTGAGAGGGGTTGTCAAGCTTCTAAGAATTAACGTGTTTCCGAAATACCAGCAAATATTTTTTCACCCAAACTTGATGATACTTGGTGGTAATGATCAGTACACAAATCCCACTTGGCTAACCAAATTTTGTTCTTCTAGGTTGAAGCGTTCGTCTACAGTAGCAGTTTTTATATTTAGGATTCCCTCTGCTCTCTCCTATATAGATAGATGAATTTGGAACTCTAAATCCAACATGGTTCGTAGTAGCTCTTTGAAACTTGACAAAATAAAAGAGTTCTCCGTTTTGTCTCTATGGTTTGTTCCTCTTTAAGTAGCCCTAAGCACAGACTGTGGAAAAGCACTTTCATTGAGAGGGGTTGTCATGCTTCTAAGAATTAACGAGTTTCCGAAATACCAGCATATATTTTTTCACCCAATCTTGATGATACTTGGTGGAAATGATCAGTACCCAAATCCCACTTGGCTCACCAAATTTTGTTCTTCTAGGTTGAAGCATTCGTCTACAGTAGCAGTATTTATATTTAGGTTTCCCTCTGCTCTCTCCTATATAGATACATGAATTTGGAACTTTAAATCCAACATGGTTTGTAGTAGCTCTTTGAAATTTGACAAAATAAAGGAGTTCTCAGTTTTGTCTCTATGGTTTGTTTCCGCTTTAAGTAGCCCTAAGCACAGACTGTGTAAAAGCACTTTCATTGAGAGGGGTTGCCAACCTTCTAATAATTAACGAGTTTCCCAAATACCAGCAAATATTTTTCACCCAATCTTGAGGATACTTGGTGGTAATGATCAGTACACAAATCCCACTTGGCTCACCAAATTTTGTTCTTCTAGGTTGAAGCGTTCATCTACAGTAGTAGTTTTTATATTTAGTTTTCCCTCTGTTCTCTCCTATACAGATAGATGAATGTGGAACTCTAAATCCAACATGATTTGTAGTAGCTCTTTGAAACTTGACAAAATAAAGGAGGTCTCAGTTTTGTCTCTATGGTTTTTTCCTCTTCAAGTAGCCCTCAGCACAGACTGTGGAAAAGCACTTTCATTGAGAGGGGTTGCCAAGCTTCTAAGAATTAACGACTTCCCGAAATACCAGCAAATATTTTTTCACCCGATCTTGATCATACTTGGTGGTAATGATTAGTACACAAATCCCACTTGGCTCACGAAATTTTGTTCTTCTAGGTTGAAGCGTTCGTGTACAGTAGCAGTTTTTATATTTAGGGTTCCTTCTGTTCTCTCCTACATAGATAGATGAATTTGGAACTCTAAATCCCACGTGGTTCGTAGTAGCTCTTTGAAACTTGACAAAATAAAGGAGTTCTCAGTTTTGTCTCTATGGTTTGTTTCCTCTTCAAGTAGCCCTAGGCACAGACTGTGGAAAAGCACTTTCATTGAGAGGGGTTGCCAACCTTCTAAGAATTAACGACTTTCCGAAATACCAGCAAATATTTTTTCACCCAATCTTGATGATACTTGGTGTTAATGATCAGTACACAAAGTGTAGTTGGCTCACCAAATTTTGTTCTTCTAGGTTGAAGCGTTCGTCTACAGTAGCAGTTTTTATATTTAGGTTTCCCTCTGTTTTCTCCTATATAAATAGATGAAGTTGGAACTCTAAATCCAACATGGTTTGTAGTATCTCTTTGAAACTTGACAATATAAAGGAGTTCTCAGTTTTGTCTCTATGGTTTGTTTCCTCTTCAAGTAGCCCTAGGCACAGACTGTGGAAAAGCACTTTCATCGAGAGGGGTTGCCAATCTTCTAAGAATTAACGAGTTTCCGAAATACCAGCAAATATTTCTTTTACCCAATCTTGATGATTCTTGGTGGTAATGATCAGTACACAAATCCCTCTTGGCTCACCAAATTTTGTTCTTCTAGGTTGAAGCATTCGTGTACAGAAGCAGTTTTTATATTTAGGTTTCCTTCTGTTCTCTCCTATATAGATAGATGAATTTGGAACTCTAAATCCAACATGGTTTGGAGTAGCTCCTTGAAACATGACAAAATAAAGGAGTTCTCAGTTTTGTCTCTATGGTTTGTTTCCTCTTTATGTAGCCCTAAGCACAGACTGTGTAAAAGCACTTTCTTTGAGAGGGGTTGTCAAGCTTCTAAGAATTAACGCGTTTCCGAAATACCAGCAAATATTTTTTCACCCAATATTGATGATACTTGGTGGTAATGATCAGTACACAAATCCCACTTGGCTCACCAAATTTTGTTCTTCTAGGTTTAAGCGTTCGTCTACAGTAGCAGTTTTTATATTTATATTTCCATCTGCTCTCTCCTATATAGATAGATGAATTTGGAACTCTAAATCCAACATGGTTTGTAGTAGCTCCTTGAAACTTGACAAAATAAAGGAGTTCTCAGTTTTGTCTCTATGGTTTGTTTCCTCTTTAAGTAGCCCAAAGCACAGACTGTGGAAAAGCACTTTCATTGAGAGGGGTTGTCAAGCTTCTAAGAATTAACGAGTTTCCGAAATACCAGCAAATATTTTTTCACCCAATCTTGATGATACTTGGTGGTAATGATCAGTACACAAATCCCACTTGGCTCACCAAATTTTGTTCTTCTAGGTTGAAGCGTTCGTCTACAGAAGCAGTTTTTATATTTAGGATTCCCTCTGCTCTGTCCTAAATAGATAGATGAATTTGGAACTCTAAATCCAACAAGGTTCGTAGTAGCTCTTTGAAACTTCACAAAATAAAGGAGTTCTCAGTTTTGTCTCTATGGTTTTTTTCCTCTTCAAGTAGCCCTAAGCACAGACTGTGGAAAAGCACTTTCATTGAGAGGGGTTGTCAAGCTTCTAAGAATTAACGTATTTCCGAAATACCAGCAAATATTTTTTCACCCAATCTTGATGAAACTTGGTGGTAATGATCAGTACACAAATCCTACTTGGCTCAACAAATTTTGTTCTTCTAGGTTGAAGCGTTCATCTACAGTAGTAGTTTTTATATTTAGTTTTCCCTCTGTTCTCTCCTATATAGATAGATGAATGTGGAACTCTAAATCCAACATGGTTTGTAGTACCTCTTTGAAACTTGACAAAATAAAGAAGTTCTCAGTTCTGTCTCTAATGTTTGTTTCCTCTTCAAGTAGCCCTCAGTACAGACTGTGGAAAAGCACTTTCATTGAGAGAAATTGCCAAGCTTCTAAGAATTAACGAGTTTCCGAAATACCAGCAAATATTTTATCACCCGATCTTGATGATACTTGGTGGTAATGATTTGTACACAAATCCCACTTGGCTCATGAAATTTTGTTCTTCTAGGTTGAAGCGTTCGTGTACAGTAGCAGTTTTTATATTTACGTATCCTTCTGTTCTCTCTGATATAGATAGATGAATTTGGAACTCTAAATCCAACATGGTTCGTATAGCACTTTGAAACTTGACAAAATATAGGAGTTATCAGTTTTGTCTCTATGGTTTGTTTCCTCTTCAAGTAGCCCTAGGCACAGACTGTGGAAAAGCACTTTCATTTATAGGGGTTTCCAACCTTCTAAGAATTAACGAGTTTCCGAAATACCAGCAAATATTTTTTCACCCAATCTTGATGATACTTGGTGGTAATGATCAGTACACAAATCCCACTTGGGTAACCAAATTTTGTTCTTCTAGGTTGAAGCGTTCGTCTACAGTAGCAGTTTTTATATTTAAGATTCCCTCTGCTCTCTCCTATATAGATAGATGAATTTGGAACTCTAAATATAACATGGTTCGTAGTAGCTCTTTGAAACTTGACAAAATAAAAGAGTTCTCAGTTTTGTCTCTATGGTTTTTTCCTCTTCAAGTAGCCCTCAGCACAGACTGTGGAAAAGCACTTTCATTGAGAGGGGTTGCCAAGCTTCTAAGAATTAACGAGTTTCCGAAATACCTGCAAATATTTTTTCACCCAATATTGATGGTACTTGGTGGTAATGATCAGTACACAAATCCCACTTGGCTCAAAATTTTGTTCTTCTAGGTTGAAGCGTTCGTCTACAGAAGCAGTTTTTATATTTAAGATTCCCTCTGCTCTGTCCTATATAGATAGATGAGTTTGGAACTCTAAATCCAACACGGTTCGTAGTAGCTCTTTGAAACTTCACAAAATAAAGGAGTTCTCAGTTTTGTCTCTATGGTTTGTTTCCTATTCAAGTAGCCCAAAGCACAGACTGTGGAAAAGCACTTTCATTGAGAGGGGTTGTCAAGCTTCTAAGAATTAACGCGTTTCCGAAATACCAGCATATATTTTTTCAGCCAATCTTGATGATACTTGGTGGAAATGATCAGTACACAAATCCCACTTGGCTCACCCAATTTTGTTCTTCTAGGTTGAAGCGTTCATCTACAGTAGTAGTTTTTATATTTAGTTTTCCCTCTGTTCTCTCCTATATAGATAGATGAATGTGGAACTATAAATCCAACATGGTTTGTAGTAGCTCTTTGAAACTTGACAAAATAAAGGAGTTCTCAGTTTTGTCTCTATGGTTTGTTTCCTCTTCAAGTTTCCCTAGGCACAGACTGTGGAAAAGCACTTTCATTGAGAGGGGTTGCCAACCTTCTAAGAATTAACGAGTTTTTGAAATACCTGCAAATATTTTTTCACACAATCTTGATGATACTTGGTGGTAATGATCAGTACACAAATCCCAATTGGCTCACCAAATTTTGTTCTTCTAGGTTGAACCGTTCGTCTACAGTAGCAGTTTTTATATTTAGATTTGCATCTGCTCAATCCTATATAGATAGATGAATTTGGAACTCTAAATCCAACATGGTTTGTAGTAGCTCTTTGAAACTTGACAAAATAAAGGAATTATCAGTTTTGTCTCTATGGTTTGTTTCCTCTTTATGTAGCCCTAAGCACAGACTGTGTAAAAGCACTTTCATTGAGAGGGGTTGTCAAGCTTCTAAGAATTAACGCGTTTCCGAAATACCAGCAAATATTTTTTCACCCAAACTTGATGATACTTGGTGGTAATGATCAGTACACAAATCCCACTTGGCTAACCAAATTTTGTTCTTCTAGGTTGAAGCGTTCGTCTACAGTAGCAGTTTTTATATTTAGGATTCCCTCTGCTCTCTCCTATATAGATAGATGAATTTGGAACTCTAAATCCAACATGGTTCGTAGTAGCTCTTTGAAACTTGACAAAATAAAAGAGTTCTCCGTTTTGTCTCTATGGTTTGTTCCTCTTTAAGTAGCCCTAAGCACAGACTGTGGAAAAGCACTTTCATTGAGAGGGGTTGTCATGCTTCTAAGAATTAACGAGTTTCCGAAATACCAGCATATATTTTTTCACCCAATCTTGATGATACTTGGTGGAAATGATCAGTACCCAAATCCCACTTGGCTCACCAAATTTTGTTCTTCTAGGTTGAAGCATTCGTCTACAGTAGCAGTATTTATATTTAGGTTTCCCTCTGCTCTCTCCTATATAGATACATGAATTTGGAACTTTAAATCCAACATGGTTTGTAGTAGCTCTTTGAAATTTGACAAAATAAAGGAGTTCTCAGTTTTGTCTCTATGGTTTGTTTCCGCTTTAAGTAGCCCTAAGCACAGACTGTGTAAAAGCACTTTCATTGAGAGGGGTTGCCAACCTTCTAATAATTAACGAGTTTCCCAAATACCAGCAAATATTTTTCACCCAATCTTGATGATACTTGGTGGTAATGATCAGTACACAAATCCCACTTGGCTCACCAAATTTTGTTCTTCTAGGTTGAAGCGTTCATCTACAGTAGTAGTTTTTATATTTAGTTTTCCCTCTGTTCTCTCCTATACAGATAGATGAATTTGGAACTCTAAATCCCACGTGGTTCGTAGTAGCTCTTTGAAACTTGACAAAATAAAGGAGTTCTCAGTTTTGTCTCTATGGTTTGTTTCCTCTTCAAGTAGCCCTAGGCACAGACTGTGGAAAAGCACTTTCATTGAGAGGGGTTGCCAACCTTCTAAGAATTAACGACTTTCCGAAATACCAGCAAATATTTTTTCACCCAATCTTGATGATACTTGGTGTTAATGATCAGTACACAAATTGTAGTTGGCTCACCAAATTTTGTTCTTCTAGGTTGAAGCGTTCGTCTACAGTAGCAGTTTTTATATTTAGGTTTCCCTCTGTTCTCTCCTATATAAATAGATGAAGTTGGAACTCTAAATCCAACATGGTTTGTAGTATCTCTTTGAAACTTGACAATATAAAGGAGTTCTCAGTTTTGTCTCTATGGTTTGTTTCCTCTTCAAGTAGCCCTAGGCACAGACTGTGGAAAAGCACTTTCATCGAGAGGGGTTGCCAATCTTCTAAGAATTAACGAGTTTCCGAAATACCAGCAAATATTTCTTTTACCCAATCTTGATGATTCTTGGTGGTAATGATCAGTACACAAATCCCTCTAGGCTCACCAAATTTTGTTCTTCTAGGTTGAAGCATTCGTGTACAGAAGCAGTTTTTATATTTAGGTTTCCTTCTGTTCTCTCCTATATAGATAGATGAATTTGGAACTCTAAATCCAACATGGTTTGGAGTAGCTCCTTGAAACATGACAAAATAAAGGAGTTCTCAGTTTTGTATCTATGGTTTGTTTCCTCTTCAAGTAGCCCTAGGCACAGACTGTGGAATAGCACTTTCATTGAGAGGGGTTGCCAAGCTTCTAAGAATTAACGAGTTTCCGAAATACCTGCAAATATTTTTTCACCCAATATTGATGATACTTGGTGGTAATGATCAGTACACAAATCCCACTTGGCTCAAAATTTTGTTCTTCTAGGTTGAAGCGTTCGTCTACAGAAGCAGTTTTTTATATTTAAGATTCCCTCTGCTCTGTCCTATATAGATAGATGAATTTGGAACTCTAAATCCAACACGGTTCGTAGTAGCTCTTTGAAACTTCACAAAATAAAGGAGTTCTCAGTTTTGTATCTATGGTTGTTTCCTCTTCAAGTAGCCCAAAGCACAGACTGTGGAAAAGCACTTTCATTGAGAGGGGTTGTCAAGCTTCTAAGAATTAACGCGTTTCCGAAATACCAGCATATATTTTTTCAGCCAATCTTGATGATACTTGGTGGAAATGATCAGTACACAAATCCCACTTGGCTCACCCAATTTTGTTCTTCTAGGTTGAAGCGTTCATCTACAGTAGTAGTTTTATATTTAGTTTTCCCTCTGTTCTCTCCTATATAGATAGATGAATGTGGAACTATAAATCCAACATGGTTTTGTAGTAGCTCTTTGAAACTTGACAAAAATAAAGGAGTTCTCAGTTTTGTCTCTATGGTTTGTTTCCTCTTCAAGTTTCCCTAGGAACAGACTGTGGAAAAGCACTTTCATTGAGAGGGGTTGCCAACCTTCTAAGAATTAACGAGTTTTTGAAAATACCTGCAAATATTTTTTCACCCTATCTTGATGATACTTGGTGGTAATGATCAGTACACAAATCCCACTTGGCTCACCAAATTTTGTTCTTCTAGGTTGAACCGTTCGTCTACAGTAGCAGTTTTA
The DNA here is from genome assembly GCF_048772815.1 of Callospermophilus lateralis. NCBI lineage: Eukaryota > Metazoa > Chordata > Mammalia > Rodentia > Sciuridae > Callospermophilus > Callospermophilus lateralis. The sequence goes on from NW_027515106.1 coordinate 74,412, forward strand.
TATTTAGATTTGCATCTGCTCAATCCTATATAGATAGATGAATTTGGAACTCTAAATCCAACATGGTTTGTAGTAGCTCTTTGAAACTTGACAAAATAAAGGAGTTCTCAGTTTTGTCTCTATGGTTTGTTTCCTCTTTATGTAGCCCTAAGCACAGACTGTGTAAAAGCACTTTCTTTGAGAGGGGTTGTCAAGCTTCTAAGAATTAACGCGTTTCCGAAATACCAGCAATATTTTTTCACCAATATTGATGATTACTTGGTGGTAATGATCAGTACACAAATCCCACTTGGCTCACCAATTTTGTTCTTCTAGGTTTAAGCGTTCGTCTACAGTAGCAGTTTTATATTTATATTTCCATCTGCTCTCTCCTAAATAGATAGATGAATTTTGGAACTCTAAATCCAACATGGTTTGTAGTAGCTCCTTGAAACTTGACAAAATAAAAGGAGTTCTCAGTTTTGTCTCTAGGTTTGTTTCCTCTTTAAGTAGCCCAAAGCACAGACTGTGGAAAAGCACTTTCATTGAGAGGGTTGTCAAGCTTCTAAGAATTAACGAGTTCCGAAATACCAGCAAATATTTTTCACCCAATCTTGATGATACTTGGTGGTAATGATCAGTACACAAATCCCACATTGGCTCACCAAATTTGTTCTTCTAGGTTGAAGCGTTCGTCTACAGAAGCAGTTTTTATATTTAGGATTCCCTCCCTTGCTCTGTCCTAAATAGATAGATGAATTTGAACTCTAAATCCAACAAGGTTCGTAGTAGCTCTTGAAAACTTCACAAAATAAAGGAGTTCTCAGTTTTGTCTCTATGGTTTTTTTCCTCTTCAGTAGCCCTAAGCACAGACTGTGGAAAAGCACTTTCAATGAGAGGGGTTGTCAAGCTTCTAAGAATTACGTATTTCCGAAATACCCAGCAAATATTTTTTCACCCAATCTTGATGAAAACTTGGTGGTAATGATCAGTACACAAATCCCACTTGGCTCAACAAATTTTGTTCTTCTAGGTTGGAAGCGTTCATCTACAGTAGTAGTTTTTATATTTAGTTTTCCTCTGTTCTCTCCTATATAGATAGATGAATGTGGAACTCTAAATCCAACATGGTTTGTAGTACCTTTTGAAACTTGACAAAATAAAGAAGTTCTCAGTTCTGTCTCTAATGTTTGTTTCTCTTCAAGTAGCCCTCAGTACAGACTCTGGAAAAGCACTTTCATTGAGAGAAAGTTGCCAAGCTTCTAAGAATTAACGAGTTTCCGAAATACCAGCAAATATTTTATCACCCCATCTTGATGATACTTGGTGGTAATGATTTGTACACAAATCCCACTTGGCTCATGAAATTTTGTTCTTCTAGGTTTGATGCGTTCGTGTACAGTAGCAGTTTTTATTTATCGTATCCTTCTGTTCTCTCTGATATAGATAGATGAATTTGGAACTCTAAATCCAACATGGTTCGTAGTGCACTTTGAAACTTGACAAAATATAGGAGTTATCAGTTTTGTCTCTATGGTTTGTTTCCTCTTCAAGTAGCCCTAGGCACAGACTGTGGAAAAGCACTTTCATTGTAGGGTTTTCAACCTTCTAAGAATTAACGAGTTTCCGAAATACCAGCAAATATTTTTCACCCAATCTTGGATGATACTTGGTGGTAATGATCAGTAAACAAATCCCACTTGGGTAACCAAATTTTGTTCTTCTAGTTTGAAGCGTTCGTCTACAGTAGCAGTTTTTATATTTAAGATTCCCTCTGCTCTCTCCTATATAGATAGATGAATTTGGAACTCTAAATATAACATGGTTCGTAGTAGCTCTTTGAAACTTGACAAAATAAAAGAGTTCTCAGTTTTGTCTCTATGGTTTGTTTCCTCTTTAAGTAGCGCTAAGCACAGACTGTGGAAAAGCACTTTCATTGAGAGGGGTTGTCAAGCTTCTAAGAATTAACGAGTTTCCGAAATACCAGCATATATTTTTTCACCCAATCTTGATGATACTTGGTGGTAAAGATCAGTACCCAAATCCCACTTGGCTCACCAAATTTTGTTCTTCTAGGTTGAAGCGTTCGTCTACAGTAGCAGTTTTTATGTTTTGGTTTCCCTCTGCTCTCTCCTATATAGATACATGAATTTGGAAACTTTAAATCCAACATGGTTTGTAGTAGCTCTTTGAAACTTGACAAAATAAAGGAGTTCTCAGTTTTGTCTCTATGGTTTGTTTCCGCTTTAAGTAGCCCTAAGCACAGACTGTGTAAAAGCACTTTCATTGAGAGGGGTTGCCAAGCTTCTAATAATTAACGAGTTTCCCAAATACCAGCAAATATTTTTCACCCAATCTTGATGATACTTGGTGGTAATGATCAGTACACAAAGACCACTTGGCTCACCAAATTTTGTTCTTCTAGGTTTAAGCGTTTATCTACATTAGTAGTTTTTATATTTAGTTTTCCCTCTTTTCTCTCCTATATAGATAGATGAATGTGGAACTCTAAATCCAACATGATTTGTAGTAGCTCTTTGAAACTTGACAAAATAAAGGAGGTCTCAGTTTTGTCTCTATGGTTTTTTCCTCTTCAAGTAGCCCTCAGCACAGACTGTGGAAAAGCACTTTCATTGAAAGGGGTTGCCAAGCTTCTAAGAATTAACGACTTCCCGAAATACCAGCAAATATTTTTTCACCCGATCTTGATGATACTTGGTGGTAATGATTAGTACAGAAATCCCACTTGGCTCACCAAATTTTGTCTTCTAGGTAGAAGCGTTCGTCTACAGTAGCAGTTTTTATATTTAGGTTTCCTTGTGTTCTCTCCTATATAGATAGATGAATTTGGAACTCTATATCCCACGTGGTTCGTAGTAGCTCTTTGAAACTTGACAAAATAAAGGAGTTCTCAGTTTTGTCTCTATGGTTTGTTTCCTCTTCAAGTAGCCCTAGGCACAGACTGTGTAAAAGCACTTCCATTGATAGGGGTTGCCAACCTTCTAAGAAATAACGAGTTTTAAAAATACCAGCAAATATTTTTTCACCCGATCTTGATGATACTTGGTGGTAATGATTAGTACACAAATCCCACTTGGCTAACCAAATTTTGTTCCTCTAGGTTGAAGCGTTCGTCTACAGTAGCAGTTTTTATATTTAGGATTACCTCTTCTCTCTCCTATATAGATAGATGAATTTGGAACTCTAAATCCAACATGGTTCGTAGTAGCTCTTTGAAACATGACAAAATAAAGGAGTTCTCTGTTTTGTCTCTATGGTTTGTTTCCTCTTTAAGTAACCCTAAGCACAGACTTTGGAAAAGCACTTTCATTGAGAGGGGTTGTCAAGCTTCTAAGAATTAACGAGTTTCCGAAATACCTGCAAATATTTTTTCACCCAATCTTGATGATATTTGGTTTTAATGATCAGTACACAAATCCCACTTGGCTCACCAAATGTTGTTCTTCTAGGTTGAAGCGTTCGTCTACAGTAGCAGTTTTTATATTTTAGGTTTTCCCTCTGTTTTCTCCTATAAAGATAGATGAATTTGGAACTCTAAATCCAACATGGTTCGAAGTAGCTCTTTGAACTTGACAAAATAAAGGAGTTTCTCAGTTTTGTCTCTATGGTTTGTTTCCTCTTCAAGTAGCTCTAAGCACAGACTGTGGAAAAGCACTTTCATTGAGAGGGGTTGTCAGGCTTCTAAGAATTAACGCGTTTCCGAAATACCAGCAAATATTTTTTCACCCAATCTTGATGATACTTGGTGGTAATGATCAGAACACAAATCCCACTTGGCTCACCCAATTTTGTTCTTCTAGGTTGAAGCGTTCATCTACAGTAGTAGTTTTTATATTTTAGTTTTCCTCTGTTCTCTCCTATATAGATAGATGAATTTGGAACTGTAAATCCAACATGATTTGTAGTAGCTCTTTGAAACTTTACAAAATAAAGGAGTTCTCAGTTTTGTCTCTTTGGTTTCTTTCCTCTTCAAGTAGCTCTCAGCACAGACTGTGGAAAAGCACTTTCATTGAGAGGGTTGCCAAGCTTCTAAGAATTAACGACTTCCCGAAATACCAGCAAATATTTTTTCACCCGATCATGAAGATACTTCATGGTAATGATTAGTACACAAATCCCACTTGGCTCACGAAATTTTGTTCTTCTAGGTTGAAGCGTTCGTGTACAGTAGCAGTTTTTATATTAGGTTTCCTTCTGTTCTCTCCTATAATAGGTAGATGAATTTGGAATTCTAAATCCCACGTGGTTCGTAGTAGCTCTTTGAAACTTGACAAAATAAAGGAGTTCTCAGTTTTGTCTCTATGGTTTGTTTCCTCTTCAAGTAGCCCTAGGCACAGACTGTAGAAAAGCACTTTCATTGAGAGGGGTTGCCAAGCTTCTAAGAATTAACGAGTTTCCGAAATACCAGCAATATTTTTCAACCAATCTTGATGATACTTGGTGGTAATGATCAGTACACAAATTGCACTTGGCTCACCAAATTTTTGTTCTTCTAGGTTGAAGCGTTCGTCTACAGTAGCAGTTTTTATATTTAGGTTTCCCTCTGTTCTCTCCTATATAGATAGATGAAGTGGAACTCTAAATCCAACATGGTTTGTAGTACCTCTTTGAAACTTGAAAAAATAAAGGAGTTCTCAGTTTTGTCACTATGGTTTGTTTCCTCTTCAAGTAGCCCTAGGCACAGACTGTGGAAAAGCACTTTCATTGAGAGGGGTTGTCAAGCTTCTAAGAAATAACCGTTCCGAAATACCAGCATATATTTTTTCACCCAATCTTGATGATACTTGGTGGTAATGATCAGTACACAAATCCCACTTGTCTTCACCAAATTTTGTTCTTCTAGGTTGAAGCGTTCATCTACAGTAGTAGTTTTTATATTTAGTTTTCCCTCTGTTCTCTCCTATATGGATAGATGAATGTGGAACTATAAATCCAACATGGTTTGTAGTAGCTCTTTGAAACTTTGCAAAAATAAAGGAGTTCTCAGTTTTGTCTCTATGGTTTGTTTCCTCTTCAAGTAGCCCTAGGCACAGACTGTGTAAAAGCACTTTCATTGAGAGGGGTTTCCAAGCTTCTAAGAATTAACGATTTTCCCAAATACCAGCAAATATTTTTCACCCCATCTTGATGATACTTGTTGGTAATGATCAGATCACAAATCCCACTTGGCTCACGAAATTTTGTTCTTCTACGTTGAAGCGTTCATCTACAGTGTAGTTTTCATATTTAGTTTTCCCTCTGTTCTCTCCTATATAGATAGATGAATGTGGAACTATAAATCCAACATGGTTCGTAGTAGCTCTTTGAAACTTGACAAAATAAAGGAGTTCTCAGTTTTGTCCTCTATGGTTTGTTTCCTCTTCAAGTAGCCCTAAGCACAGACTGTGGAAAAGCACTTTCATTGATAGGGGTTGCCAACCTTCTAAGAATTAACGAGTTTCCGAATTACCAGCAAATATTTTTTCACCCGATCTTGATGATACTTGGTGGTAATGATTAGTACACAAATCCCACTTGGCTAACCAAATTTTGTTCTTCTAGGTTGAAGCGTTTGTCTACAGTAGCAGTTTTTATATTTAGGATTCCCTCTGCTCTCTCCTATATAGATAGATGAAGTTGGGAACTCTAAATCCAACATGGTTCGTAGTAGCTCTTTAAAACATGACAAAATAAAGAGGTTCTCAGTTTGGTCTCTATGGTTTGTTTTCTCTTTAAGTAGCCCAAAGCACAGACTGTGGAAAAGCATTTCATTGGAGAGGTGTTGTCAAGCTTCCTAAGAATTAACGAGTTTCCGAAATACCTGCAAATATTTTTTCACCCAATCTTGATGGTATTGGTTTTAATGATCAGTACACAAATCCAACTTGGCTCACCAAATTTTGTTCTTCTAGGTTGAAGCGATCGTCTACAGAAACAGTTTTTATATTTAGGTTTCCCTCTGTTCTCTCCTATAAAGATAGATGAATTTGGAACTCTAAATCATCCAACATGGTTCGTAGTTGCTCATTGAAACTTCGCAAAATAAAGGAGTTCTCAGTTTTGTCTCTATGGTTTGTTTCCTCTTCAAGAAGCCCTAAGCACAGACTGTGGAAAACACTTTCATTGAGAGGGGTTGTCAAGCTTCTAAGAAATAACGCGTTTCCGAAATACCAGCAAATATTTTTTCACCCAATCTTGATGATACTTGGTGGTAATGATCAGTACACAAATCCCACTTGGCTCACCCAATTTTGTTCTTCTAGGTTGAAGCGTTCATCTACAGTATTAGTTTTTATATTTAGTTTTCCCTCTGTTCTCTCCTATATAGATAGATGAATGTGGAATATAAATCCAACATGGTTTGTAGTAGCTATTTGAAACTTTACAAAATAAAGGAGTTCTCAGTTTTGTCTCCATGGTTTGTTTCCTCTTCATGTAGCCCTAGGCACAGACTGTGTAAAAGCACGTTCATTGAGAGGGGTTGCAAGCTTCTAAGAAAAACGATTTTCCCAAATACCAGCAAATGTTTTTCACCCAATTTTGATGATACTTGGTGGTAATGATCAGTACACAAATCCCACTTGGCTCACGAAATTTTGTTTTTCTAGTTTGAAGCGTTCATCTACAGTAGTAGTTTTTATATTTAGTTTTTCCTCTGTTCTCTCCTATATAGATAGATGAATGTGGAACTATAAATCCAACATGGTTAGCAGTAGCTCTTTGAAACTTTACAAAATAAAGGATTTCTCAGTTTTGTCTCTATGGTTTGTTTCCTCTTCAAGTAGCCCTCAGCGCAGACTGTGGAAAAGCACTTTCATTGGGAGGGGTTGCCAAGCTTCTAAGAATTAACGAGTTTCCGAAATACCTGCAAATATTTTTTCACCCAATCTTGATGGTATTGGTTTTAATGATCAGTACACAAATCCCACTTGGCTCACCAAAATGTTGTTCTTCTAGGTTGAAGCGTTCGTCTACAGTAGCAGTTTTTATATTTAGATTTCCATTAGCTCAATCCTATATAGTTAGATGAATTTGGAACTCTAAATCCAACATGGTTTGTAGTAGCTATTTGAAACTTGACAAAATAAAGAAGTTCTCAGTTTTGTCTCTATGGTTTGTTTCTCTTAAGTAGCCCTAAGCACAGACTGTGTAAAAGCACTTTCATTGAAAGGGGTTGTCAAGCTTCTAAGAATTAACGCGTTTCCGAAATACCAGCAAATATTTTTCACCCAATCTTGATGATACTTGGTGGTAATGATCAGTACACAAATCCACTTGGCTCACCAAACCTTGTTCTTCTAGGTTGAAGCGTTCGTCTACAGTAGCAGTTTTTATATTTAGGTTTCCCTCTGCTCTCTCCTATATAGATAGATGAATTTGGAACTCTAAATCCAACATGGTTTGTAGTAGCTCTTTGAAACTTGACAAAATAAGGGAGTTCTCAGTTTTGTCTCTATGGTTTCTTTCCTCTTCAAGTAGCACTACGCACAGACTGTGGAAAAGCACATTCATTGAGAGGGGTTGCCAACCTTCTAAGATTAACGAGTTTCCGAAATACCAGCAAATATTTTTTCACCCAATCTTGATGACACTTGGTGGTAATGATTAGTACACAAATCCCACTTGGCTAACCAAATTTTGTTCTTCTAGGTTGGAGCGTTCGTCTACAGTAGCAGTTTTTATATTTAGGATTCCCTCTGCTCTCTCCGATATAGATAGATGAATTTGGAACTCTAAATCCAACATGGTTTGTAGTAGCTCTTTGAAACTTGACAAAATAAAGGAGTTCTCAGTTTTGTCTCTATGGTTTGTTTCCCCTTCAAGTAGCCCTACGCACAGACTGTGGAAAAGCAATTTCATTGAGAGGGTTTGCCAACCTTCTAAGAATTAACGAGTTTCCGAAATACCAGCAAATATTTTTTCACCCGATCTTGATGATACTTGGTGGTAATGATTAGTACACAAATCCCACTTGGCTCATGAAATTTTGTTCTTCTCGGTTGAAGCGTTCGTGTACAGTAGCACTTTTTATTATTAGGTTTCCTTCTGTTCTCTCCTATATAGATAGATGAATTTGGAACTCTAAATCCAACATGGTTTGTAGAAGCTCTTTGAAACTTGACAAAATAAGGGAGTTCTCAGTTTTGTCTCTATGGTTTGTTTCCTCTTCAAGTAGCCCTACGCACAGACTGTGGAAAAGCACTTTCATTGAGAGGGGTTGCCAACCTTCTAAGAATTAACGAGTTTCCGAAATAACTGCAAATATTTTTTCACCCAATCTTGATGATACTTGGTGGTAATGATCAGTACACAAATCCCACTTGGCTCACCAAATTTTGTTCTTCTAGGTTGAAGCGTTCGTCTACAGTAGCAGTTTTTATATTTAGATTTTCATCTGCTCAATCCTATATAGATAGATGAATTTGGAACTCTAAATCCAACATGGTTTGTAGTAGCTCTTTGAAACTTGACAAAAAAAAGGAGTTCTCAGTTTTGTCTCTATGGTTTGTTTCCTCTTTAACTAGCCCTAAGCACAGACTGTGTAAAAGCACTTTCATTGAGAGGGGTTGTCAAGCTTCTAAGAATTAACGCGTTTCCAAAATACCAGCAAATATTTTTTCACCCAATCTTGATGATACTTGGTGGTAATGATCAGTACACAAATCCCACTTGGCTCACCAAATTTTGTTCTTCTAGGTTGAAGCGTTCGTCTACAGTAGCAGTTTTTATATTTAGTTTTCCCTCTGTTCTCTCCTATATAGATAGATGAATGTGGAACTCTAAATCCAACATGGTTTGTAGTAGCTCTTTGAAACTTTACAAAATAAAGGAATTCTCCGTTTTGTCTCTATGGTTTGTTTCCTCTTCAAGTTGCCCTCAGCACAGACTGTGGAAAAGCACTTTCATTGAGAGGGGTTGCCAACCTTCTAAGAATTAACGACTTCCCGAAATACCAGCAAATATTTTTTCACCCGAACTTGATTTGGTGGTAATGATTAGTACACAAATCCCACTTGGCTCAGGAAATTTTGTTCTTCTAGGTTGAAGCGTTCGTGTACAGTAGCAGTTTTTTATTTAGGTTTCCTTCTGTTCTCTCATATATAGGTAGATGAATGTGGAACTCTAAATCCAACATGGTTTGTAGTAGCTCTTTGAAACTTGACAAAATAAAGGAGTACTCAGTTTTGTCTCTATGGTTTGTTTCCTCTTCAAGTAGCCCTAGGCACAGACTGTGTAAAAGCACTTTCATTGATAGGGGTTGCCAACCTTCTAAGAATTAACGAGTTTCCGAAATACCACCAAATATTTTTCACCCAATCTTGATGACACTTGGTGGTAATGATTAGTACACAAATCCCACTTGGCTAACCAAATTTTGTTCTTCTAGGTTGAAGCGTTCGTCTACAGTAGCAGTTTTTATATTTAGGATTCCCTCTGCTCTCTCCTATATAGATAGATGAATTTGGAACTCTAAATCCAACATGGTTTGTAGTAGCTCTTTGAAACTTGACAAAATAAAGGAGTTCTCAGTTTTGTCTCTATGGTTTGTTTCCTCTTCAAGTAGCCCTACGCACAGACTGTGGAAAAGCACTTTCATTGAGAGGGGTTGCCAACCTTCTAAGAATTAACGACTTCCCGAAATACCAGCAAATATTTTTTCACCCGAACTTGATGATACTTGGTGGTAATGATTAGTACACAAATCCCACTTGGCTCAGGAAATTTTGTTCTTCTAGGTTGAAGCGTTCATGTACAGAAGCAGTTTTTTATTTAGGTTTCCTTCTATTCTCTCCTATATAGATAGATGAATGTGGAACTCTAAATCCAACATGCTTTGTAGTAGCTCTTTGAAACTTGACAAAATAAAGGAGTTCTCAGTTTTGTCTCTATGGATTGTTTCCTCTTCAAGTAGCCCTAGGCACAGACTGTGGAAAAGCACTTTCATTGAGAGGGGTTGCCAACCTTCTAAGAATTAACGAGTTTCCGAAATACCTGCAAATATTTTTCACCCAATCTTGATGATACTTGGTGGTAATGATCAGTACACAAATCCCACTTGGCTCCCAAATGTTGTTCTTCTAGGTTGAAGCGTTCGTCTACAGTAGCAGTTTTTATATTTAGATTTCCATCTGCTCAATCCTATATAGATAGATGAATTTGGAACTCTAAATCCAACATGGTTTGTAGTAGCTATTTGAAACTTGACAAAATAAAGGAGTTCTCAGTTTTGTCTCTATGGTTTGTTTCCTCTTAAGTAGCCCTAAGCACAGACTGTGTAAAAGTACTTTCATTGAGAGGGGTTGTCAAGCTTCTAATAATTAACGCGTTTCTGAAATACCAGCAAATATTTTTTCACCCAATCTTGATGATACTTGGTGGAAATGATCAGTACACAAATCCCACTTGGCTCAGCAAATTTTTTTTTCTAGGTTGAAGCGTTCGTCTACAGAAGCTGTTTTTATATTTAGGATTCCCTCTGATCTCTCCTATATAGATAGATGAATTTGGAACACAAAATCCAACATGGTTCGTAGTAGCTCTTGGAAACTTGACAAAATAAAGGAGTTCTCAGTTTTGTCTCTATGGTTTGTTTCCGCTTTAAGTAGCCCTAAGCACAGACTGTGTAAAATCACTTTCATTGAGAGGGGTTGCCAAGATTGTAAGAATTAACGATTTTCCCAAATATCAGCAAATATTTTTCAACCAATCTTGATGATACTTGGTGGTTATGATCAGTACACAAATCCCACTTGGCTCACCAAACTTTGTTCTTCTAGGTTGAAGCGTTCGTCTACAGTAGCAGTTTTTATATTTAGGTTTCCCTCTGCTCTCTCCTATATAGATAGATGAATTTGGAACTCTAAATCCAACATGGTTTGTAGTAGCTCTTTGAAACTTGACAAAATAAGGGAGTTCTCAGTTTTGTCTCTATGGTTTCTTTCCTCTTCAAGTAGCACTACGCACAGACTGTGGAAAAGCACATTCATTGAGAGGGGTTGCCAACCTTCTAAGAATTAACGAGTTTCCGAAATACCAGCAAATATTTTTTCACCCAATCTTGATGACACTTGGTGGTAATGATTAGTACACAAATCCCACTTGGCTAACCAAATTTTGTTCTTCTAGGTTGGAGCGTTCGTCTACAGTAGCAGTTTTTATATTTAGGATTCCCTCTGCTCTCTCCGATATAGATAGATGAATTTGGAACTCTAAATCCAACATGGTTTGTAGTAGCTCTTTGAAACTTGACAAAATAAAGGAGTTCTCAGTTTTGTCTCTATGGTTTGTTTCCCCTTCAAGTAGCCCTACGCACAGACTGTGGAAAAGCAATTTCATTGAGAGGGTTTGCCAACCTTCTAAGAATTAACGAGTTTCCGAAATACCAGCAAATATTTTTTCACCCGATCTTGATGATACTTGGTGGTAATGATTAGTACACAAATCCCACTTGGCTCATGAAATTTTGTTCTTCTCGGTTGAAGCGTTCGTGTACAGTAGCACTTTTTATTATTAGGTTTCCTTCTGTTCTCTCCTATATAGATAGATGAATTTGGAACTCTAAATCCAACATGGTTTGTAGAAGCTCTTTGAAACTTGACAAAATAAGGGAGTTCTCAGTTTTGTCTCTATGGTTTGTTTCCTCTTCAAGTAGCCCTACGCACAGACTGTGGAAAAGCACTTTCATTGAGAGGGGTTGCCAACCTTCTAAGAATTAACGAGTTTCCGAAATAACTGCAAATATTTTTTCACCCAATCTTGATGATACTTGGTGGTAATGATCAGTACACAAATCCCACTTGGCTCACCAAATTTTGTTCTTCTAGGTTGAAGCGTTCGTCTACAGTAGCAGTTTTTATATTTAGATTTTCATCTGCTCAATCCTATATAGATAGATGAATTTGGAACTCTAAATCCAACATGGTTTGTAGTAGCTCTTTGAAACTTGACAAAAAAAAGGAGTTCTCAGTTTTGTCTCTATGGTTTGTTTCCTCTTTAACTAGCCCTAAGCACAGACTGTGTAAAAGCACTTTCATTGAGAGGGGTTGTCAAGCTTCTAAGAATTAACGCGTTTCCAAAATACCAGCAAATATTTTTTCACCCAATCTTGATGATACTTGGTGGTAATGATCAGTACACAAATCCCACTTGGCTCACCAAATTTTGTTCTTCTAGGTTGAAGCGTTCGTCTACAGTAGCAGTTTTTATATTTAGTTTTCCCTCTGTTCTCTCCTATATAGATAGATGAATGTGGAACTCTAAATCCAACATGGTTTGTAGTAGCTCTTTGAAACTTTACAAAATAAAGGAATTCTCCGTTTTGTCTCTATGGTTTGTTTCCTCTTCAAGTTGCCCTCAGCACAGACTGTGGAAAAGCACTTTCATTGAGAGGGGTTGCCAACCTTCTAAGAATTAACGACTTCCCGAAATACCAGCAAATATTTTTTCACCAGAACTTGATGATACTTGGTGGTAATGATTAGTACACAAATCCCACTTGGCTCAGGAAATTTTGTTCTTCTAGGTTGAAGCGTTCGTGTACAGTAGCAGTTTTTTATTTAGGTTTCCTTCTGTTCTCTCATATATAGGTAGATGAATGTGGAACTCTAAATCCAACATGGTTTGTAGTAGCTCTTTGAAACTTGACAAAATAAAGGAGTACTCAGTTTTGTCTCTATGGTTTGTTTCCTCTTCAAGTAGCCCTAGGCACAGACTGTGTAAAAGCACTTTCATTGATAGGGGTTGCCAACCTTCTAAGAATTAACGAGTTTCCGAAATACCACCAAATATTTTTTCACCCAATCTTGATGACACTTGGTGGTAATGATTAGTACACAAATCCCACTTGGCTAACCAAATTTTGTTCTTCTAGGTTGAAGCGTTCGTCTACAGTAGCAGTTTTTATATTTAGGATTCCCTCTGCTCTCTCCTATATAGATAGATGAATTTGGAACTCTAAATCCAACATGGTTTGTAGTAGCTCTTTGAAACTTGACAAAATAAAGGAGTTCTCAGTTTTGTCTCTATGGTTTGTTTCCTCTTCAAGTAGCCCTACGCACAGACTGTGGAAAAGCACTTTCATTGAGAGGGGTTGCCAACCTTCTAAGAATTAACGACTTCCCGAAATACCAGCAAATATTTTTTCACCCGAACTTGATGATACTTGGTGGTAATGATTAGTACACAAATCCCACTTGGCTCAGGAAATTTTGTTCTTCTAGGTTGAAGCGTTCATGTACAGAAGCAGTTTTTTATTTAGGTTTCCTTCTATTCTCTCCTATATAGATAGATGAATGTGGAACTCTAAATCCAACATGCTTTGTAGTAGCTCTTTGAAACTTGACAAAATAAAGGAGTTCTCAGTTTTGTCTCTATGGATTGTTTCCTCTTCAAGTAGCCCTAGGCACAGACTGTGGAAAAGCACTTTCATTGAGAGGGGTTGCCAACCTTCTAAGAATTAACGAGTTTCCGAAATACCTGCAAATATTTTTCACCCAATCTTGATGATACTTGGTGGTAATGATCAGTACACAAATCCCACTTGGCTCCCAAATGTTGTTCTTCTAGGTTGAAGCGTTCGTCTACAGTAGCAGTTTTTATATTTAGATTTCCATCTGCTCAATCCTATATAGATAGATGAATTTGGAACTCTAAATCCAACATGGTTTGTAGTAGCTATTTGAAACTTGACAAAATAAAGGAGTTCTCAGTTTTGTCTCTATGGTTTGTTTCCTCTTAAGTAGCCCTAAGCACAGACTGTGTAAAAGTACTTTCATTGAGAGGGGTTGTCAAGCTTCTAATAATTAACGCGTTTCTGAAATACCAGCAAATATTTTTTCACCCAATCTTGATGATACTTGGTGGAAATGATCAGTACACAAATCCCACTTGGCTCAGCAAATTTTTTTTTCTAGGTTGAAGCGTTCGTCTACAGAAGCTGTTTTTATATTTAGGATTCCCTCTGATCTCTCCTATATAGATAGATGAATTTGGAACACAAAATCCAACATGGTTCGTAGTAGCTCTTGGAAACTTGACAAAATAAAGGAGTTCTCAGTTTTGTCTCTATGGTTTGTTTCCGCTTTAAGTAGCCCTAAGCACAGACTGTGTAAAATCACTTTCATTGAGAGGGGTTGCCAAGATTGTAAGAATTAACGATTTTCCCAAATATCAGCAAATATTTTTCAACCAATCTTGATGATACTTGGTGGTTATGATCAGTACACAAATCCCACTTGGCTCACCAAATTTTGTTCTTCTAGGTTGAAGCGTTCGTCTACAGTAGCAGTTTTTATATGTAGATTTCCATATGCTCAATCCTATATAGATTGATGAATTTGGAACTCTAAATCCAACATGGTTTGTAGTAGCTCTTTGAAACTTGACAAATTAGAGGAGTTCACAGTTTTGTCTCTATGGTTTGTTTCCTCTTTATGTAGCCCTAAGCACAGACTGTGTAAAAGAACTTTCATTGAGAGGGGTTGTCAAGCTTCTAAGAATTAACGCGTTTCCGAAATACCAGCAAATATTTTTTCACCCAATCTTGATGATACTTGGTGGTAATGATCAGTACACAAATCCCACTTGGCTCACCAAATTTTGTCCTTCTAGGTTGAAGCGTTCGTCTACAGAAGCAGTTTTTATACTTAGGATTCCCTCTGATCTCTCCTATATAGATAGATGAATTTGAACTCTAAATCCAACATGGTTCGTAGTACCTCTTTGAAACTTGACAAAATAAAGGAGTTCTAGTTTTATCTCTATGTTTGTTTCCACTTCAATTAGCCCTAAGCACAGACTGTGGAAAAGCACTTTCATTGAGAGGGATGTCAAGCTTCTAAGAATTAACGAATTTCCGAAATACCAGCAAATATTTTTTCACCCAATCTTGATGATACTTGTGGTAATGATCAGTACACAAATCCCACTTGGCTCACCAAATGTTGTTCTTCTAGGTTGAAGCGTTCGTCTACAGTGGCAGTTTTTATATTTAGGTTTCCCTCTGTTCTCTCCTATATAGATAGATGAAGTTGGAACTCTAAATCCAACATGGTTTGTAGTAGCTCTTTGAAACTTGACAAAATAAAAGGAGTTCTCAGTTTTGTCTCTATGGTTTGTTTCCTCTTCAAATAGCCCTAGGCAGAGACTGTGAAAAAGCACTTTCATCGAGTGACGTTGCCAAGCTTCTAAGAATTAACGAGTTCCGAAACACCAGCAAATATTTTTTTTACGCAATCTTGATGATACTTGGTGGTAATGATCAGTACACAAATCCCACTTGGCTACGAAATTTTGTTCTTCTAGGTTGAAGCGTTCATCCTACAGTAGTAGTTTTTATATTTAGTTTTCTCTCTGTTCTCTCCTATATAGATAGATGAATGTGGAACTATAAATCCAACATGGTATGTAGTAGCTCTTTGAAACTTTACAAAATAAATGAGATCTCAGTTTGTCTCTATGGTTTGTTTCCTCTTCAAGTAGCCGTCAGCGCAGACTGTGGAAAAGCACTTTCATTGAGAGGGGTGGCCAAGCTTCTAAGAATTAACGAGTTTCCGAAATACCAGCAAATATTTTTTCACCCGATCTTGATGATACTTTGTGGTAATGATTAGTACACAAATCCCACTTGGCTCACGAAATTTTGTTCTTCTCGGTTGAAGCGTTCGTGTACAGTAGCACTTTTTATTATTAGGTTTCCTTCTGTTCTCTCCTATATAGATAGATGAATTGGAACTCTAAATCCAACATGGTTTGTAGTAGCTCTTTGAAACATGACAAAATAAAGGAGTTCTCAGTTTTGTCTCTATGGTTTGTTTCCTCTTCAAGTAGCCCTACGCGCAGACTGTGGAAAAGCACTTTCATTGAGAGAAGTTTCCAAGCTTCTAAGAATTAACGATTTTCCGAAATACCAGGAAATATTTTTTCACCCGATCTTGATGATACTTGGTGGTAATGATCAGTACACAAATCCCACTTGGCTCACCAAATTTTGTTCTTCTAGGTTGAAGCGTTCGTCTACAGTAGCAGTTTTTATATTTAGGTTTCCCTCTGCTCTCTCCTATATAGATAGATGAATTTGGAACTCTAAATCCAACATGGTTTGTATTAGCTCTTTGAAACTTGACAAAATAAAGGAGTTCTCAGTTTTGTCTCTATGGTTTGTTTCCTCTTTATGTAGCCCTAAGCACACACTGTGTAAAAGCACTTTCATTGAGAGGGGTTGTCAAGCTTCTAAGAATTAACGAGTTTCCGAAATACCAGCAAATATTTTTTCACCCAATCTTGATGATACTTGGTGGTAATGATCAGTACACAAATCCCACGTGGCTCACCAAATTTTGTTTTTCTAGGTTGAAGCGTTCGTCTACAGAAGCAGTTTTCATATTTAGGATTCCCTCTGATCTCTCCTATATAGATAGATGAATTTGGAACACTAAATCCAACATGGTTCGTAGTAGCTCTTTGAAACTTGACAAAATAAAGGAGTTCTCAGTTTTGTCTCTATGGTTTGTTTCCTCTTCAAGTAGCCCTAAGCACAGACTGTGGAAAAGCACTTTCATTGAGAGGGGTTGTCAAGCTTCTAAGAATTAACGAGTTTCCGAAATACCAGCAAATATTTCTTCACCCAATCTTGATGATACTTTGTGGTAATGATCAGTACACAAATCCCACTTGGCTCACCAAATTTTGTTCTTCTAGGTTGAAGCGTTCGTCTACAGTAGCAGTTTTTATATTTAGGTTTCCCTCTGCTCTCTCCTATATAGATAGATGAATTTGGAACTCTAAATCCAACATGGTTTGAAGTATCTCTTTGAAACTTGACAAAATAAAGGAGTTCTCAGTTTTGTCTCTATGGTTGTTTCCGCTTTAAGTAGCCCTAAGCACAGACTGTGTAAAATCACTTTCATTGAGAGGGGTTGCCAAGCTTCTAAGAATTAAAGATTTTCCCAAATACCAGCAAATATTTTTCACCCAATCTTGATGATACTTGGTGGTAATGATCAGTACACAAATCCCACTTGGCTCACCAAATTTTGTTCTTCTAGGTTGAAGCGTTCATCTACAGTAGTAGTTTTTATATTTAGTTTTCCCTCTGTTCTCTCCTATATAGATAGATGAATGTGGAACTCTAATCCAACATGGTTTGTAGTAGCTCTTTGAAACTTTACAAAATAAAGGAGTTCTCAGTTTTGCCTCTATGGTTTGTTTCCTCTTCAAGTAGCCCTCAGCACAGACTGTGTAAAAGCACTTTCATTGAGAGGTGTTGCCAAGCTTCTAAGAATTAACGACTATCCGAAATACCAGCAAATATTTTTTCACCCGATCTTGATGATACTTGGTGGTAATGATTAGTACACAAATCCCACTTGGCTCACGAAATTTTGTTCTTCTAGGTTGAAGCGTTCGTGTACAGTAGCAGTTTTTATATTTAGGTTTCCTTCTGTTCTCTCCTATATAGATAGATGAATTTGGAACTCTAAATCCCACATGGTTCGTAGTAGCTCTTTGAAACTTGACAAAATAAAGGAGTTCTCAGTTTTGTCTCTGTGGTTTGTTTTCTCTTCAAGTAGCCCTAGGCACAGACTGTGGAACAGCACTTTCATCGAGAGGCGTTGCCAAGTTTCTAAGAATTAACGAGTTTCCGAAATACCAGCAAATATTTTTTTACGCAATCTTGATGATACTTGGTGGTAATGATCATTACACAAATCCCACTAGGCTCACCAAATTTTGTTCTTCTAGGTTGAAGCGTTCGTATACAGTAGCAGTTTTTATATTTAAGTTTCCATCTGTTCTCTATTATAAAGATAGATGAATTTGGAACTCTAAATCCAACATGGTTTGTAGTAGCTCTTTGAACCTTGACAAAATAAAGGAGTTCTCAGTTTTGTCTCTATGGTTTGTTTCCTCTTTATGTAGCCCTAAGCACACACTGTGTAAAAGCACTTTCATTGAGAGGGGTTGTCAAGCTTCTAAGAATTAACGAGTTTCCGAAATACCAGCAAATATTTTTTCACCCAATCTTGATGATACTTGGTGGTAATGATCAGTACACAAATCCCACTTGGCTCACCAAATTTTGTTTTTCTAGGTTGAAGCGTTCGTCTACAGAAGCAGTTTTCATATTTAGGATTCCCTCTGATCTCTCCTATATAGATAGATGAATTTGGAACACTAAATCCAACATGGTTCGTAGTAGCTCTTTGAAACTTGACAAAATAAAGGAGTTCTCAGTATGTCTCTATGGTTTGTTTCCTCTTCAAGTAGCCCTAAGCACAGACTGTGGAAAAGCACTTTCATTGAGAGGGGTTGTCAAGCTTCTAAGAATTAACGAGTTTTCGAAATACCAGCAAATATTTTTTCACCCAATCTTGATGATACTTGGTGGTAATGATCAGTACACAAATCCCACTTGGCTCACCAAATTTTTTTCTTCTAGGTTGAAGCGTTCGTCTACAGTAGCAGTTTTTATATTTAGGTTTCCCTCTGCTCTCTCCTATATAGATAGATGAATTTGGAACTCTAAATCCAACATGGTTTGAAGTATCTCTTTGAAACTTGACAAAATAAAGGAGTTCTCAGTTTTGTCTCTATGGTTTGTTTCCGCTTTAAGTAGCCCTAAGCACAGACTGTGTAAAATCACTTTCATTGAGAGGGGTTGCCAAGCTTCTAAGAATTAAAGATTTTCCCAAATACCAGCAAATATTTTTCACCCAATCTTGATGATACTTGGTGGTAATGATCAGTACACAAATCCCACTTGGCTCACCAAATTTTGTTCTTCTAGTTTGAAGCGTTCATCCACAGTAGTAGTTTTTATATTTAGTTTTTCCTCTGTTCTCTCCTATATAGATAGATGAATGTGGAACTCTAAATCCAACATGGTTTGTAGTAGCTCTTTGAAACTTTACAAAATAAAGGAGTTCTCAGTTTTGCCTCTATGGTTTGTTTCCTCTTCAAGTAGCCCTCAGCACAGACTGTGTAAAAGCACTTTCATTGAGAGGTGTTGCCAAGCTTCTAAGAATTAACGACTTCCCGAAACACCAGCAAATATTTTTTCACCCGATCTTGATGATACTTGGTGGTAATGATTAGTACACAAATCCCACTTGGCTCACGAAATTTTGTTCTTCTAGGTTGAAGCGTTCGTGTACAGTAGCAGTTTTTATATTTAGGTTTCCTTCTGTTCTCTCCTATATAGATAGATGAATTTGGAACTCTAAATCCCACATGGTTCGTAGTAGCTCTTTGAAACTTGACAAAATAAAGGAGTTCTCAGTTTTGTCTCTATGGTTTGTTTCCTCTTCAAGTAGCCCTAGGCACAGACTGTGGAACAGCACTTTCATCGAGAGGCGTTGCCAAGTTTCTAAGAATTAACGAGTTTCCGAAATACCAGCAAATATTTTTTTACGCAATCTTGATGATACTTGGTGGTAATGATCAGTACACAAATCCCACTTGGCTCACCAAATTTTGTTCTTCTAGGTTGAAGCGTTCGTATACAGTAGCAGTTTTTATATTTAAGTTTACTTCTGTTCTCTCCTATAAAGATAGATGAATTTGGAACTCTAAATCCAACATGGGTT
>NW_027515107.1:0-49752 GCF_048772815.1 Callospermophilus lateralis
AGTAGAGGGGGTAGAGAGAGAAGAGGGGAGGGGAGGGGGGAGGGGGGATAGTAGAGGATAGGAAAGGCAGCAGAATACAACAGACTCCAGAATGGCAATATGTAAATCAATGGTTGTGCAACTGAAGTGATTCTGCAATCTGTATATGGGGTAAAAATGGGAGCTCATATCCCACTTGAATCAAAGTGTGAAATATGATATATCAAGAACTATGTAATGTTTTGAACAACCTACAATAAAAATTAATTTTAAAAAAAAAGAAAAAGAAAAAGTCCTCCAAGCTTCCAAAAAACCATGAGTCTCCTGCATTCTCAGCATATATTTTTTCATCCAATCTTCACAATACTTTCAGGTAATCATCACTACAACAATCTCACTTGGCTGCCCAAGTTTCGTACTTCTAGGTTGAAGCATTCGTTTGCACTAACAGTTTCGATTGTTAGGTTTCACTCTGATTTCTCCTATATGGATAGATGTAGTTGGAACTCTAAATCAAACACGGTTTGTGCTAGCTTCTTGAAACATCACAATATGAAGTAGTTCTAAGTGCTATCTCTATGGTTTGTTTCCTCTTGATGTAGCCCTAAGCAGAGATGGGCGAAAAACACCTTCATTGAAAGGGGTTTCCAATCTTCCAAAAAACTACAAAAGTCCTGAAATCTCAGCATATATTTTTTCATCCAATCTTCATGATACTTTCAGGTAATGATCACTACCACAATCCCACTTGGTTGCCCAACGTTCGATATTCTAGGTTGAAGCATTCGTTTGCAGTAACAGTTTCAATTTTTACGTTTCACTCTGTTTTCTCATATACGGATAGGTGTAGTTAGAACTCTAAATCAAACACGGTTTGTGCTAGCTTCTCGAAACTTGAAACAATGAAGTAGTTCCATGTTCTATCTCTATGGTTTGTTTCCGCTTGATGTAGCCCTAAGCAGAGCCTGGCGGGCACAAACTTTCATTGAAAAAGTCTTCCAAGCTTCCAAAAAACCATGAGTCTCCTGAATTCTCAGCATATATTTTTTCATCCAAGCTTCACAATACTTTAAGGTAATGATCACTACAACAATCTCACTTGGCTGCCCAAGTTTTGTAATTCTAGGTTGAAGCATCGTTTGCCCTAACAGTTTCGATTGTTAGGTTTCACTCTGTTTTCTCCTATATGGATAGATGTAGTTGGAACTCTAAATCAAACACGGTTTGTGCTAGCTTCTTGAAACTTCAGAGAATGAAGTAGTTCTAAGTTCTATCTCTATGGTTTGTTTCCTCGTGATGTAGCCCTAAGCAGAGATGGGCGAAAAACCCCTTCTATGAAATGGGTTTCCAATCTTCCAAAAAACTACTAAAGTCCTGAAATATGAGCATATATTTTTTCATCCAATCTTCATGATACTTTCAGGTAATGGTCACTACAACAATCCCACTTGGCTGCCCAACTTTCCTTTTTCTGGGTTGAAGCATTCGTTTGCAGTAACAGTTTCAGTTTTCACGTTTCACTCTGTTTTCTCATATATGGATAGGTGTAGTTAGAACTCTAAATCAAACACGGTTTGTGCTAGCTTCTCGAAACTTGACACAATAAAGTAATTCCATGTTCTTTCTCTATGGTTCGTTTTCGCTTGATTAAGCCCTAAGCAGAGACTGGCGGGCACAAACTTTCATTGAAAAGGTCTTCCAAGCTTCCAAAAAACCATGAGTCTCCTGAATTCTCAGCATATATTTTTTCATCCAAGCTTCACAATACTTTCAGGTAATCATCACTACAACAATCTCACTTGGCTGCCCAAGTTTTGTAATTCTAGGTTGAAGCATTCGTTTGCACTAATAGTTTCGATTGTTAGGTTTCACTCTGTTTTCTCCTACATGGATAGATGTAGTTGGAACTCTAAATCAAACACGATTTGTGCTAGAGTCTTGAAACTTCAAAGAATGAAGTAGTTCTAAGTTCTGTCTCTATGGTTTGTTTCCTCTTGATGTAGCCCTAAGCAGAGATGGGCGAAACACACCTTCATTGAAAGTGGTTTCCAATGTTCCAAAAAAAAAACTAAAGTCCTGAAATATCAGCATATATTTTTTCATCCAATCTTCATGATACTTTCAGGTAGTGATAACTACAACAATCCCATTTGCCTGCCCAACTTTCGTTCTTCTAGGTTGAAGCAATCGTTTTCAATAACAGTTTCAATTTTCACGTTTCACTCTGTTTTCTCATATACGGATAGGTGGAGTTAGAACTCTAAATCAAACACGGTTTGTGCTAGCTTCTTGAAACTTGACACAATGAAGTAGTTCCATATTCTATCTCTATGGTTTGTTTCCGCTTGATTAAGCCCTAAGCAGAGACTGGCGGGCAAACACCTTCATTGAAAAGGTATTCCAGGTTCCAAAAAACCATGAGTCTCCTGAATTCACAGCATATATTTTTTCATCCAATCTTCAAAATACTTTCAGGTAATGATCACTACAACAATCTCACTTGGTTGCCCAAGTTTTGTAATTCTAGGTTGAAACATCGTTTGCACTAACAGTTTCGATTGTTAGGTTTCACTCTGTTTTCTCCTATATGGATAGATGTAGTTGGAACTCTAAATCAAACACGGTTCTTGCTAGCTTCTTGGAACTTCACAGAATGAAGTAGTTCTAAGTGCTAACTCTACGGTTTGTTTCCTCTTGATGTAGCCCTAAGCAGAGATGGGCGAAGAACACCTTCATTGAAAGGGGTTTTCAATCTTCCAAAAAACTACAAAATCCTGAAATCTCAGCATATATTTTTTCATCCAATCTTCATGATACTTTCAGGTAATGGTAACTACAACAATCCCACTTGGCTGCCCAACTTTCGTTCTTCTGGGTTGAAGCATTCGTTTTCAGTAACAGTTTCAATTTTCACGTTTCACTCTGTTTTCTCATATACGGATAGGTGGAGTTAGAACTCTAAATCAAACACGGTTTGTGCTAGCTTCTTGAAACTTGACACAATGAAGTAGTTCCATGTTCTATCTCTATGGTTTGTTTCCGCTTGATTAAGCCCTAAGCAGAGACTGGCGGGCAAACACCTTCATTGAAAAGGTCTTCCAGGTTCCAAAAAACCATGAGTCTCCTGAATTCACAGCATATATTTTTTCATCCAATCTTCAAAATACTTTCAGGTAATCATCACTACAACAATCTCACTTGACTGCCCAAGTTTTGTAATTCTAGGTTGAAACATCGTTTGCACTAACAGTTTCAATTGTTAGGTTTCACTCTGTTTTCTCCTGTATGGATAGATGTAGTTGGAACTCTAAATCAAACACGGTTCTTGCTAGCTTCTTGGAACTTCACAGAATGAAGTAGTTCTAAGTGCTAACTCTACGGTTTGTTTCCTCTTGATGTAGCCCTAAGCAGAGATGGGCGAAGAACACCTTCATTGAAAGGGGTTTTCAATCTTCCAAAAAACTACAAAACCCTGAAATCTCAGCATAAATTTTTTCATCCAATCTTCATGATACTTTCAGGTAATGGTAACTACAACAATCCCACTTGGCTGCCCAACTTTCGTTCTTCTGGGTTGAAGCATTCGTTTGCAGTAACAGTTTCAATTTTCACGTTTCACTCTGTTTTCTCATATATGGATAGGTGTAGTTAGAACTCTAAATCAAACACGGTTTGTGCTAGCTTCTCGAAACTTGACACAATGAAGTAGTTCCATGTTCTTTCTCTATGGTTTGATTGCACTTGATGTAGCCCTAAGCAGAACCTGGCGGGCACAAACTTTCATTGAAAAGGTCTTCCAAGCTTCCAAAAAACCATGAGTCTCCTGAATTATCAGCATATATTTTTTCATCCAATCTTCACAATACTTTCAGGTAAAGATCACTACAACAATCTCACTTGGCTGCCCAAGTTTTGTAATTCTAGTTTGAAGCATTCGTTTGCACTAACAGTTTCGATTGTTAGGTTTTACTCTGTTTTCTCCTATCTGAATTGATGTAGTTGGAACTCTAAATCAAACACGGTTTGTGCTGGCTTCTTGAAACTTCACAGAATGAAGTAGTTCTAAGTTCTATATCTATGGTTTGTTTCCTCTTGATGTAGCCCTAAGCAGAGATGGGCGAAAAACACCTTCATTGAAAGGGGTTTCCAATCTTCCAAAAAAATACTAAAGTCCTGAAATATCAGCATAAATTTGTTCATCCAATCTTCATGATACTTTCAGGAAGTGATCACTACAACAATCCCACTTGGCTGCCCAACTTTCGTTCTTCTAGGTTGAAGCATTCGTTTGCAGTAACAGTTTCAATTTTCACGTTTCACTTTGTTTTCTCATATATGGATAGGTGTAGTTAGAACTCTAAATCAAACACGGTTTGTCCTAGCTTCTTGAAACTTGACACAATGAAGTAGTTCCATGTTCTTTCTCTATGGTTTGTTTCCGCTAGATCAAGCCCTAAGCAGAGACTGGCGGGCAAAAACCTTCATTGAAAAGGTCTTCCAAGCTTCCAAAAAACCATGAGTCTCCTGAATTCTCAGCATATATTTTTTCATCCAATCTTCACAATACTTTCAGTTAATGATCACTACAACAATCTCACTTGGCTGCCCAAGTTTTGTAATTCTAGGTTGAAGCATTCGTTTGCACTAACAATTTCGATTGTTAGGTTTCACTCTGTTTTCTCCTATATGGATAGATGTAGATGGAACTCTAAATCAAACACGGTTTGTGCTAGCTTCTTGAAACTTCACAGAATGAAGTAGTTCTAAGTTCTATCTCTATGGTTTGTTTCCTCTTGATGTAGCCCTAAGCAGAGATGGGCAAAAAACACCTTCATTGAAAGGGGTTTCCAATCTTCCAAAAAACTACTAAAGTCTTGAAATATCAGCATATATTTTTTCATCCAATCTTCATGATACTTTCAGGTAGTGATCAATACAACAATCCCACTTGGCTGCCCAACTTTCGTTCTTCTAGGTTGAAGCAATCGTTTTCAGTAACAGTTTCAATTTTCACGTTTCACTCTGTTTTCTCATATACGGATAGGTCTAGTTAGAACTCTAAATCAAACACGGTTTGTGCTAGCTTCTTGAAACTTGACACAATGAAGTAGTTCCATGTTCTATCTCTATGGTTTGTTTCCGCTTGATTAAGCCCTAAGCAGAGACTGGCGGGCAAACACCTTCATTGAAAAGGTCTTCCAGGTTCCGAAAAACCATGAGTCTCCTGAATTCTCAGCATATATTTTTTCATCCAATCTTCAAAATACTTTCAGGTAATCATCACTACAACAATCTCACTTGACTGCCCAAGTTTTGTAATTCTAGGGTGAAACATCGTTTGCACTAACAGTTTCGATTGTTAGGTTTCACTCTGTTTTCTCCTATATGGATAGATGTAGTTGGAACTCTAAATCAAACACGGTTTGTGCTAGCTTCTTGGAACTTCACAGAATGAAGTAGTTCTAAGTGCTAACTCTACGGTTTGTTTCCTCTTGATGTAGCCCTAAGCAGAGATGGGCGAAGAACACCTTCATTGACAGGGGTTTTCAATCTTCCAAAAAACTACAAAAGTCCTGAAATCTCAGCATATATTTTTTCATCCAATCTTCATGATACTTTCAGGTAATGGTCACAACAACAATCCCACTTGGCTGCCCAACTTTCGTTCTTCTGGGTTGAAGCATTCGTTTGCAGTAACAGTTTCAATTTTCACGTTTCACTCTGTTTTCTCATATATGGATAGGTGTAGTTAGAACTCTAAATCAAACACGGTTTGTGCTAGCTTCTCGAAACTTGACACAATGAAGTAGTTCCATGTTCTTTCTCTATGGTTTGATTCCGCTTGATGTAGCCCTAAGCAGAGCCTGGCGGGCACAAACTTTCATTGAAAAGGTCTTCAAAGCTTCCACAAAACCATGAGTCTCCTGAATTATCAGCATATATTTTTTCATCCAATCTTCACAATACTTTCAGGTAATCATCACTACAACAATCTCACTTGGCTGCCCAAGTTTTGTAATTCTAGGTTGAAGCATTCGTTTGCTCTAACAGTTTCGATTGTTAGGTTTCACTCTGTTTTCTCCTATATGGATTGATGTAGTTGGAACTCTAAATCAAACACGGTTTGTGCTGGCTTCTTGAAACTTCACAGAATGAAGTAGTTCTAAGTTCTATCTGTATGGTTTGTTTCCTCTTGATGTAGCCCTAAGCAGAGATGGGCGAAAAACACCTTCATTGAAAGGGGTTTCCAATCTTCCAAAAAAATACTAAAGTCCTGAAATATCAGCATAAATTTTTTCATCCAATCTTCATGATACTTTCAGGTAGTGATCACTACAACAATCCCACTTGGCTGCCCAACTTTCGTTCTTCTGGGTTGAAGCATTCGTTTGCAGTAACAGTTTCAATTTTCACGTTTCACTCTGTTTTCTCATATATGGATAGGTGTAGTTAGAACTCTGAATCAAACACGGTTTGTGCTAGCTTCTTGAAACTTGACACAATGAAGTAGTTCCATGTTCTCTCTCTATGGTTTGTTTCCGCTTGATTAAGCCCTAAGCAGAGACTGGCGGGCAATAACCTTCATTGAAAAGGTCTTCCAAGCTTCCAAAAAAACATGAGTCTCCTGAATTCTCAGCATATATTTTTTCATCCAATCTTCACAATACTTTCAGTTAATGATCACTACAACAATCTCACTTGGCTGCCCAAGTTTTGTAATTCTAGGTTGAAGCATTCGTTTGCACTAACAGTTTCGATTGTTAGGTTTCACTCTGTTTTCTCCTATATGGATAGATGTAGTTGGAACTCTAAATCAAACACAGTTTGTGCTAGAGTCTTGAAACTTCAAAGAATGAAGTAGTTCTAAGTTCTGTCTCTATGGTTTGTTTCCTCTTGATGTAGCCCTAAGCAGAGATGGGCGAAACACACCTTCATTGAAAGTGGTTTCCAATGTTCCAAAAAAAAAACTAAAGTCCTGCAATATCAGCATATATTTTTTCATCCAATCTTCATGATACTTTCAGGTAGTGATAACTACAACAATCCCATTTGCCTGCCCAACTTTCGTTCTTCTAGGTTGAAGCAATCGTTTTCAATAACAGTTTCAATTTTCACGTTTCACTCTGTTTTCTCATATACGGATAGGTGGAGTTAGAACTCTAAATCAAACACGGTTTGTGCTAGCTTCTTGAAACTTGACACAATGAAGTAGTTCCATGTTCTATCTCTATGGTTTGTTTCCGCTTGATTAAGCCCTAAGCAGAGACTGGCGGGCAAACACCTTCATTGAAAAGGTCTTCCAGGTTCCAAAAAACCATGAGTCTCCTGAATTCACAGCATATATTTTTTTCATCCAATCTTCAAAATACTTTCAGGTAATGATCACTACAACAATCTCACTTGGTTGCCCAAGTTTTGTAATTCTAGGTTGAAACATCGTTTGCACTAACAGTTTCGATTGTTAGGTTTCACTCTGTTTTCTCCTATATGGATAGATGTAGTTGGAACTCTAAATCAAACACGGTTCTTGCTAGCTTCTTGGAACTTCACAGAATGAAGTAGTTCTGAGTGCTATCTCTACGGTTTGTTTTACTCTTGATGTAGCCCTAAGCAGATGGGCGAAAAACACCTTCATTGAAAGGGGTTTCCAATCTTCCAAAAAACTACAAAGGTCCTGAAATGTCAGCATATATTTTTTCATCCAATCTTCATGATACTTTCAGGTAATGGTCACTACAACAATCCCACTTGGCTGCCCAACTTTCGTTCTTCTGGGTTGAAGCATTCCTTTGCAGTAACAGTTTGAATTTTCACGTTTCACTCTGTTTTCTCATATATGGATAGGTGTAGTTAGAACTCTAAATCAAACACGGTTTGTGCTAGCTTCTCGAAACTTGACACAATGAAGTAGTTCCATGTTCTTTGTCTATAGTTTGTTTCCGCTTGATGTAGCCCTATCAGAGCCTGGCGGGCATAAACTTTCATTGAAAAGGTCTTCCAAGCTTCCAAAAAACCATGAGTCTCCTGAATTCTCAGCATATATTTTTTCATCCAATCTTCACAATACTTTCAGGTAATGATCACTACAACAATCTCACTTGGCTGCCCAAGTTTTGTAATTCTAGGTTGAAGCATTCATTTGCACTAACAGTTTTGATTGTTAGGTTTCACTCTGTTTTCTCCTATATGGATAGGTGTAGTTAGAACTCTAAATCAAACAGGGTTTGTGCTAGCTTCTTGAAACTTCACAGAATGAAGTAGTTCTAAGTTCTATCTCTACGGTTTGTTTCCTCTTGATGTAGCCCTAAGCAGAGATGGGCGAAAAACACCTTCATTGAAAGGGGTTTCCAATCTTCCAAAAAAATACTAAAGTCCTGAAATATCAGCATATATTTTTTCATCCAATCTTCATGATACTTTCAGGTAATGGTCACTACAACAATCCCACTTGGCTGCCCAACTTTCGTTCTTCTGGGTTGAAGCATTCCTTTGCAGTAACAGTTTGAATTTTCACGTTTCACTCTGTTTTCTCATATATGGATAGGTGTAGTTAGAACTCTAAATCAAACACGGTTTGTGCTAGCTTCTCGAAACTTGACACAATGAAGTAGTTCCATGTTCTTTCTCTATGGTTTGATTGCACTTGATGTAGCCCTAAGCAGAGCCTGGCGGGCACAAACTTTCATTGAAAAGGTCTTCCAAGCTTCCAAAAAACCATGAGTCTCCTGAATTATCAGCATATATTTTTTCATCCAATCTTCACAATACTTTCAGGTAATGATCACTACAACAATCTCACTTGGCTGCCCAAGTTTTGTAATTCTAGTTTGAAGCATTCGTTTGCACTAACAGTTTCGATTGTTAGGTTTCACTCTGTTTTCTCCTATCTGGATTGATGTAGTTGGAACTCTAAATCAAACACGGTTTGTGCTGGCTTCTTGAAACTTCACAGAATGAAGTAGTTCTAAGTTCTATATCTATGGTTTGTTTCCTCTTGATGTAGCCCTAAGCAGAGATGGGCGAAAAACACCTTCATTGAAAGGGGTTTCCAATCTTCCAAAAAAATACTAAAGTCCTGAAATATCAGCATAAATTTGTTCATCCAATCTTCATGATACTTTCAGGAAGTGATCACTACAACAATCCCACTTGGCTGCCCAACTTTCGTTCTTCTAGGTTGAAGCATTCGTTTGCAGTAACAGTTTCAATTTTCACGTTTCACTCTGTTTTCTCATATATGGATAAGTGTAGTTAGAACTCTAAATCAAACACGGTTTGTGCTAGCTTCTTGAAACTTGACACAATGAAGTAGTTCCATGTTCTTTCTCTATGGTTTGTTTCCGCTAGATCAAGCCCTAAACAGAGACTGGCGGGCAAAAACCTTCATTGAAAAGGTCTTCCAAGCTTCCAAAAAACCATGAGTCTCCTGAATTCTCAGCATATATTTTTTCATCCAATCTTCACAATACTTTCAGTTAATGATCACTACAACAATCTCACTTGGCTGCCCAAGTTTTGTAATTCTAGGTTGAAGCATTCGTTTGCACTAACAGTTTCGATTGTTAGGTTTCACTCTGTTTTCTCCTATATGGATAGATGTAGATGGAACTCTAAATCAAACACGGTTTGTGCTAGCTTCTTGAAACTTCACAGAATGAAGTAGTTCTAAGTTCTATCTCTATGGTTTGTTTCCTCTTGATGTAGCCCTAAGCAGAGATGGGCAAAAAACACCTTCATTGAAAGGGGTTTCCAATCTTCCAAAAAACTACCAAAGTCCTGAAATATCAGCATATATTTTTTCATCCAATCTTCATGATACTTTCAGGTAGTGATCACTACAACAATCCCACTTGCCTGCCCAACTTTCGTTCTTCTAGGTTGAAGCAATCGTTTTCAGTAACAGTTTCAATTTTCACGTTTCACTCTGTTTTCTCATATACGGATAGGTGTAGTTAGAACTCTAAATCAAACACGGTTTGTGCTAGCTTCTTGAAACTTGACACAATGAAGTAGTTCCATGTTCTATCTCTATGGTTTGTTTCCACTTGATTAAGCCCTAAGCAGAGACTGGCGGGCAAACACCTTCATTGAAAAGGTCTTCCAGGTTCCGAAAAACCATGAGTCTCCTGAATTCTCAGCATATATTTTTTCATCCAATCTTCAAAATACTTTCAGGTAATCATCACTACAACAATCTCACTTGACTGCCCAAGTTTTGTAATTCTAGGTTGAAACATCGTTTGCACTAACAGTTTCGATTGTTAGGTTTCACTCTGTTTTCTCCTATATGGATAGATGTAGTTGGAACTCTAAATCAAACACGGTTTGTGCTAGCTTCTTGGAACTTCACAGAATGAAGTAGTTCTAAGTGCTAACTCTACGGTTTGTTTCCTCTTGATGTAGCCCTAAGCAGAGATGGGCGAAGAACACCTTCATTGAAAGGGGTTTTCAATCTTCCAAAAAACTACAAAAGTCCTGAAATCTCAGCATATATTTTTTCATCCAATCTTCATGATACTTTCAGGTAATGGTCACAACAACAATCCCACTTGGCTGCCCAACTTTCGTTCTTCTGGGTTGAAGCATTCGTTTGCAGTAACAGTTTCAATTTTCACGTTTCACTCTGTTTTCTCATATATGGATAGGTGTAGTTTGAACTCTAAATCAAACACGGTTTGTGCTAGCTTCTCGAAACTTGACACAATGAAGTAGTTCCATGTTCTTTCTCTATGGTTTGATTCCGCTTGATGTAGCCCAAAGCAGAGCCTGGCGGGCACAAACTTTCATTGAAAAGGTCTTCAAAGCTTCCACAAAACCATGAGTCTCCTGAATTATCAGCATATATTTTTTCATCCAATCTTCACAATACTTTCAGGTAATCATCACTACAACAATCTCACTTGGCTGCCCAAGTTTTGTAATTTTAGGTTGAAGCATTCGTTTGCTCTAACAGTTTCGATTGTTAGGTTTCACTCTGTTTTCTCCTATATGGATTGATGTAGTTGGAACTCTAAATCAAACACGGTTTGTGCTGGCTTCTTGAAACTTCACAGAATGAAGTAGTTCTAAGTTCTGTCTGTATGGTTTGTTTCCTCTTGATGTAGCCCTAAGCAGAGATGGGCGAAAAACACCTTCATTGAAAGGGGTTTCCAATCTTCAAAAAAATACTAAAGTCCTGAAATATCAGCATACATTTTTTCATCCAATCTTCATGATACTTTCAGGTAGTGATCACTACAACAATCCCACTTGGCTCCCCAACTTTCGTTCTTCTAGGTTGAAGCATTCGTTTGCAGTAACAGTTTCAATTTTCACGTTTCACTCTGTTTTCTCATATATGGATAGGTGTTGTTAGAACTCTGAATCAAACACGGTTTGTGCTAGCTTCTTGAAACTTGACACAATGAAGTAGTTCCATGTTCTCTCTCTATGGTTTGTTTCCGCTTGATTAAGCCCTAAGCAGAGACTGGCGGGCAATAACCTTCATTGAAAAGGTCTTCCAAGCTTCCAAAAAAACATGAGTCTCCTGAATTCTCAGCATATATTTTTTCATCCAATCTTCACAATACTTTCAGTTAATGATCACTACAACAATCTCACTTGGCTGCCCAAGTTTTGTAATTCTAGGTTGAAGCATTCGTTTGCACTAACAGTTTCGATTGTTAGGTTTCACTCTGTTTTCTCCTATATGGATAGATGTAGTTGGAACTCTAAATCAAACACGGTTTGTGCTAGAGTCTTGAAACTTCAAAGAATGAAGTAGTTCTAAGTTCTGTCTCTATGGTTTGTTTCCTCTTGATGTAGCCCTAAGCAGAGATGGGCGAAACACACCTTCATTGAAAGTGGTTTCCAATGTTCCAAAAAAAAAAACTAAAGTCCTGAAATATCAGCATATATTTTTTCATCCAATCTTCATGATACTTTCAGGTAGTGAAAACTACAACAATCCCATTTGCCTGCCCAACTTTCGTTCTTCTAGGTTGAAGCAATCGTTTTCAATAACAGTTTCAATTTTCACGTTTCACTCTGTTTTCTCATATACGGATAGGTGTAGTTAGAACTCTAAATCAAACACGGTTTGTGCTAGCTTCTGGAAACTTGACACAATGAAGTAGTTCCATGTTCTATCTCTATGGTTTGTTTCCGCTTGATTAAGCCCTAAGCAGAGACTGGCGGGCAAACACCTTCATTGAAAAGGTCTTCCAGGTTCCAAAAAACCATGAGTCTCCTGAATTCACAGCATATATTTTTTCATCCAATCTTCAAAATACTTTCAGGTAATCATCACTACAACAATCTCACTTGACTGCCCAAGTTTTGTAATTCTAGGTTGAAACATCGTTTGCACTAACAGTTTCAATTGTTAGGTTTCACTCTGTTTTCTCCTATATGGATAGATGTAGTTGGAACTCTAAATCAAACACGGTTCTTGCTAGCTTCTTGGAACTTCACAGAATGAAGTAGTTCTGAGTGCTATCTCTACGGTTTGTTTTACTCTTGATGTAGCCCTAAGCAGATGGGCGAAAAACACCTTCATTGAAAGGGGTTTCCAATCTTCCAAAAAACTACAAAGGTCCTGAAATGTCAGCATATATTTTTTCATCCAATCTTCATGATACTTTCAGGTAATGGTCACTACAACAATCCCACTTGGCTGCCCAACTTTCGTTCTTCTGGGTTGAAGCATTCCTTTGCAGTAACAGTTTGAATTTTCACGTTTCACTCTGTTTTCTCATATATGGATAGGTGTAGTTAGAACTCTAAATCAAACACGGTTTGTGCTAGCTTCTCGAAACTTGACACAATGAAGTAGTTCCATGTTCTTTGTCTATAGTTTGTTTCCGCTTGATGTAGCCCTATCAGAGCCTGGCGGGCATAAACTTTCATTGAAAAGGTCTTCCAAGCTTCCAAAAAACCATGAGTCTCCTGAATTCTCAGCATATATTTTTTCATCCAATCTTCACAATACTTTCAGGTAATGATCACTACAACAATCTCACTTGGCTGCCCAAGTTTTGTAATTCTAGGTTGAAGCATTCATTTGCACTAACAGTTTTGATTGTTAGGTTTCACTCTGTTTTCTCCTATATGGATAGGTGTAGTTAGAACTCTAAATCAAACAGGGTTTGTGCTAGCTTCTTGAAACTTCACAGAATGAAGTAGTTCTAAGTTCTATCTCTACGGTTTGTTTCCTCTTGATGTAGCCCTAAGCAGAGATGGGCGAAAAACACCTTCATTGAAAGGGGTTTCCAATCTTCCAAAAAAATACTAAAGTCCTGAAATATCAGCATATATTTTTTCATCCAATCTTCATGATACTTTCAGGTAGTGATCACTACAACAATGCCACTTGGCTGCCCAACTTTCGTTCTTCTGGGTTGAAGCATTCGATTGCAGTAACAGTTTGAATTTTCACGTTTCACTCTGTTTTCTCTATATGGATAGGAGTAGTTAGAACTCTAAATCAAACACGGTTTGTGCTAGCTTCTCGAAACTTGACACAATGAAGTAGTTCCATGTTCTATCTCTATGGTTTGTTTCCGCTTGATGTAGCCCTAAGCAGAGCCTGGCGGGCACAAACTTTCATTGAAAAGGTCTTCCAAGCTTCCAAAAAACCATGAGTCTCCTGAATTCTCAGCATATATTTTTTCATCCAATCTTCACAATACTTTCAGGTAATCATCACTACAACAATCTCACTTGGCTGCCCAAGTTTTGTAATTCTAGGTTGAAGCATTCGTTTGCACTAACAGTTTCGATTGTTAGGTTTCACTCTGTTTTCTCCTATATGGATAGATGTAGTTGGAACTCTAAATCAAACAAGGTTTGTGGTAGCTTCTTGAAACTTCACAGAATGAAGTACTTCTAAGTTCTATCTCTACGGTTTGTTTCCTCTTGATGTAGCCCTAAGCAGAGACGGGCGAAAAACACCTTCATAGAAAGGGGTTTCCAATCTTCCAAAAAACTACAAAAGTCCTGAAAACTCTGCATATATTTTTTCATCCAATCTTCATGATACTTTCATGTAGTGATAACTACAACAATTCCACTTGGCTGCCCAACTTTCGTTCTTCTAGGTTGAAGCATTCGTTTGCAGTAACTGTTTCAATTTTCACGTTTCACTCTGTTTTCTCATATACGGAGAGGTGTAGTTAGAACTCCAAATCAAACACGGTTTGTGCTAGCTTCTTGAAACTTGACACAATGAAGTAGTTCCATGTTCTATCTCTATGGTTTGTTCCACTTGATTCAGCCCTAAGCAGAGACGGGCGGGCAATCCCCTTCATTGAAAAGGTCTTCCAAGCTTCCAAACAACCATGAGTCTCCTGAATTCTCAGCATATATTTTTTCATCCAACCTTCACAATACTTTCACGTAATCATCACTACAACAATCTCACTTGACTGCCCAAGTTTTGTAATTCTAGGTTGAAGCATCGTTTGCACTAACAGTTTCGATTGTTAGGTTTCACTCTGTTTTCTCCTATATGGATAGATGTAGTTGGAACTCTAAATCAAACACGGTTCTTGCTAGCTTCTTGAAACTTCACAGAATGAAGTAGTTCTAAGTGCTATCTCTATGGTTTGTTTCCTCTTGATGTAGCCCTAAGCAGAGATGGGCGAAAAACACCTTCATTGAAAGGGGTTTCTAATCTTCCAAAAAACTACAAAAGTCATGAAATCTCAGGATATATTTTTCATCCAGTCTTCATGATACTTTCAGGTAATGGTCACTACAACAATCCCACTTGGCTGCCCAACTTTCGTTCTTCTGGGTTGAAGCATTCGTTTGCAGTAACAGTTTCAATTTTCACGTTTAACTCTGTTTTCTCATATATGGATAGGTGTAGTTAGAACTCTAAATCAAACACGGTTTGTGCTAGCTTCTTGAAACTTGACCCAATGAGGTAGTTCCATGTTCTATCTCTATGGTCTGTTTCCGCTTGATTAAGCCCTAAGCAGACACTGGCGGGCACACACCTTCATTGAAAAGGTCCTCCAAGCTTCCAAAAAACCATGAGTCTCCTGAATTCTCAGCATATGTTTTTTCATCCAATCTTCACAATACTTTCAGGTAATCATCACTACAACAATCTCACTTGGCTGCCCAAGTTTCGTACTTCTAGGTTGAAGCATTCGTTTGCACTAACAGTTTCGATTGTTAGGTTTCACTCTGATTTCTCCTATATGAATAGATGTAGTTTGAACTCTAAATCAAACACGGTTTGTGCTAGCTTCTTGAAACATCACAGAATGAAGTAGTTCTAAGTGCTATCTCTATGGTTTGTTTCCTCTTGATGTAGCCCTAAGCAGAGATGGGCTAAAAACACCTTCATTGAAAGGGGTTTCCAATCTTCCAAAAAACTACAAAAGTCCTGAAATCTCAGCATACATTTTTTCATCCAATCTTCATGATACTTTCAGGTAATGATCACTACAACAATCCCACTTGGTTGCCCAACGTTCGTTCTTCTAGGTTGAAGCATTCGTTTGCAGTAACAGTTTCAATATTTACGTTTCACTCTGTTTTCTCATATACCGATAGGTGTAGTTAGAACTCTTTATCAAACACGGTTTGTGCTAGCTTCTCGAAACTAGACACAATGAAGTAGTTCCATGTTCTATCTCTATGGTTTGTTTCCGCTTGATGTAGCCCTAAGCAGAGCCTGGCGGGCACAACTTTCATTGAAAAGGTCTTCCAAGCTTCCAAAAAACCATGAGTCTCCTGAATTCTCAGCATATATTTTTTCATACAATCTTCACAATACTTTCAGGTAATGATCACTACAACAATCTCACTTGGCTGCCCAAGTTTTGTAATTCTAGGTTGAAGCATCGTTTGCACTAACAGTTTCCATTGTTAGGTTTCACTCTGTTTTCTTCTATATGGATAGATGTATTTGGAACTCTAAATGAAACACGGTTTGTGCTAGCTTCTTGAAACTTCACAGAATGAAGTAGTACTAAGTGCTATCGCTACAGTTGTTTTTCTCTTGATGTAGCCCTAAGCAGATGGGCGAAAAACACCTTCATTGAAAGGGGTTTCCAATCTTCCAAAAAACTACAAAGGTCCTGAAATGTCAGCATATATTTTTTCATCCAATCTTCATGATACTTTCAGGTAATGGTCACAACAACAATCCCACTTGGCTGCCCAACTTTCGTTCTTCTGGGTTGAAGCATTCGTTTGCAGTAACAGTTTCAATTTTCACGTTTCATTCTGTTTTCTCATATATGGATAGGTGTAGTTAGAACTCTAAATCAAACACGGTTTGTGCTAGCTTCTCGAAACTTGACACAATGAAGTAGTTCCATGTTCTTTATCTATGGTTTGTTTCCGCTTGATGTAGCCCTATCAGAGCCTGGCGGGCACAAACTTTCATTGAAAAGGTCTTCCATGCTTCCAAATAACCATGAGTCTCCTGAATACTCAGCATATATTTTTTCATCCAATCTTCACAATACTTTCAGGTAATGATCACTACAACAATCTCACTTGGCTGCCCAAGTTTTGTAATTCTAGGTTGAAGCATTCGTTTGGCACTAACAGTTTTGATTGTTAGGTTTCACTCTGTTTTCTCCTATATGGATAGGTGCAGTTAGAACTCTAAATCAAACAGGGTTTGTGCTAGCTTCTTGAAACTTCACAAAATGAAGTAGTTCTAAGTTCTATCTCTATGGTTTGTTTCCTCTTGATGTAGCCCTAAGCAGAGATGGGCGAAAAACACCTTCATTGAAAGGGGTTTCCAATCTTCCAAAAAAATACTAAAGTCCTGAAATATGAGCATAAATTTTTTCATCCAATCTTCATGATACCTTCAGGTAGTGATCACTACAACCATCCAACTTGGGTGCCCAAGTTTCTTTCTTCTAGTTTGAAGCATTCGTTTCCAGTAACAGTTTCAATTTTCAAGTATCACTCTGTTTTCTCATATACTGATAGGTGTAGTTAGAACTCTAAATCAAACACGGTTTGTGCTAGCTTCTTGAAGCTTGACACAATGAAGTAGTTCCATGTTCTATCTCTATGGTTTGTTTCCGCTTGATTAAGCCCTAAGCAGAGACTGGCGGGCAAACACCTTCATTGAAAAGGTCTGCCCACCTTCCAAAAAACCATGAGTCTCCTGAATTCTCAGCATATATTTTCTCATCCAATCTTCACAATACTTTCAGGTAATCATCACTACAACAATCTCACTTGGCTGGCCAAGTTTCGTACTTCTAGGTTGAAGCATTCGTTTGCACTAACAGTTTCGATTGTTAGGTTTCACTCTGTTTTCTCCTATATGGATAGATGTATTTCCAACTGTAAATCAAACAATGTTGTGGTAGCTTCTTGAAACTTCACAGAATGAAGTAGTTCTATGTTCTATCTCTATGGTTTGTTTCCTCTTGATGTAGCCCTAAGCAGAGATGGGCGAAAAACACCTTCATTGAAAGGGGTTTCCAATCTTCCAAAAAACTACAAAAGTCCTGAAATATCAGCATATACTTTTTCATCCAATCTTCATGATACTTTCAGGTAATGATCACTACAACAATCCCACTTGGGTGCCCAACTTTCGTTCTTCTGGGTTGAAGCATTCGTTTGCAGTAACAGTTTCAATTTTCACGTTTCACTCTGTTTTCTCATATATGGAAAGGTGTAGTTAGAACTCTAAATCAAACACGGTTTGTGCTAGCTTCTTGGAACTTGACACAATGAAGTAGTTCCATGTTCCATCTCTATGGTTTGTTTCCACTTGATTAAGCCCTAAGCAGAGACTGGAGGGCAAACACCTTCATTGAAAAGGTCTTCCAAGCTTCCAAAAAACCATGATTCTCCTGAATTCTCAGCATATATTTTTTCATCCAATCTTCACAATACTTTCAGGTAATCATCACTACAACAATCTCACTTGGCTGCCCAAGTTTGTAATTCTAGGTTGAAGCATCGTTTGCACTAACAGTTTCGATTGTTAGGTTTCACTCTGTTTTCTCCTATATGGATAGATGTAGTTGGAACTCTAAATCAAACACGCTTTGTGCTAGCTTCTTGAAACTTCACAGAATGAAGTAGTTCTAAGTGCTATCTCTACGGTTTGTTACCTCTTGATGTAGCCCTAAGCAGAGATTGGCGAAAAACACCTTCTTTGAAAGGGGTTTCCAATCTTCCAAAAAACTACAAAAGTCCTGAAATCTCAGCATATATTTTTTCATCCAATCTTCATAATACTTTCAGGTAATGGTCACTACAACAATCCCAATTGTTGCCCAACTTTCGTTCTTCTGGGTTGAAGCATTCGTTTGCAGTAACAGTTTCAACTTTCACGATTCACTCTGTTTTCTCATATATGGATAGGTGTAGTTAGAACTCTAAATCAAACACGGTTTGTGCTAGCTTCTCGAAACTTGACACAATGAAGTAGTTCCATGTGCTATCTCTATGGTTTGTTTCTGCTTGATGTTGCCCTAAGCAGAGCCTGGCGGGCACAAACTTTCATTGAAAAGGTCTTCCAAGCTTCCAAAAACCATGAGTCTCCTGAATTCTCAGCATATATTTTTTCATCCAATCTTCACAATACTTTCAGGTAATGATCACTACAACAATCTCACTTGGCTGCCCAAGTTTTGTAATTCTAGGTTGAAGCATTCGTTTGCACTAACAGTTTCGATTGTTAGGTTTCACTCTGTTTTCTCCTATATGGATAGATGAAGTTGGAACTCTAAATCAAACAAGGTTTGTGGTAGCTTCTTGAAACTTCACAGAATGAAGTAGTTCTAAGTTCTATCTCTACGGTTTGTTTCCTCTTGATGTAGCCCTAAGCAGAGATGGGCGAAAAACACAATCATTGAAAGGGTTTTCCAACCTTAGAAAAAACTACAAAAGTCCTGAAATCTCAGCATATATTTTTTCATCCAATCTTCATGATACTTTCAGGTAGTGATCACTACAACAATCCCACTTGGCTGCCCAACTTTCGTTCTTCTAGGTTGAAGCATTCGTTTGCAGTAACAGTTTCAATTTTCACGTTTCACTCTGTTTTCTCATACACGGATAGGTGTAGCTAGAACTCCAAATCAAACACAGTTTGTGCTAGCTTCTTTAAACTTGACACAATGAAGTAGTTCCATGTTCTATCTCTATGGTTTGTTCCACTTGTTTCAGCCCTAAGCAGAGACTGGCGGGCAAACCCCTTCATTGAAAAGGTCTTCCAAGCTTCCAAACAACCATGAGTCTCCTGAATTCTCAGCATATATTTTTTCATCCAACCTTCACAATACTTTCACGTAATCATTACTACAACAATCTCACTTGACTGCCCAAGTTTTGTAATTCTAGTTTGAAGCATCGTTTGCACTAACAGTTTTGATTTTTAATTTTCACTCTGTTTTCTCCTATATGGATAGATGTAGTTGGAACTCTAAATCAAACACGGTTCTTGCTAGCTTCTTGAAACTTCACAGAATGAAGTAGTTCTAAGTGCTATCTCTATGGTTTGTTTCCTCTTGATGTAGCCCTAAGCAGAGATGGGCGAAAAACACCTTCATTGAAAGGGGTTTCCAATCTTCCAAAAAACTACTAAAGTCCTGAAATATCAGCATATATTTTTCAACCAATCATCGTGATACTTTCAGGTAATGGTCACTACAACAATCCCACTTGGCTGCCCAACTTTCGTTCTTCTGGGTTGAAGCATTCGTTTGCAGTAACAGTTTAAATTTTCACGTTTAACTCTGTTTTCTCATATATGGATAGGTGTAGTTTGAACTGTAAATCAAACACGGTTTGTGCTAGCTTCTGGAAACTTGACACAGTGAAGTAGTTCCATTTTCTATCTCTATGGTTTGTTTCCGCTTGATGTAGCCCTAAGCAGAGCCTGGCGGGCACAAACTTTCATTGAAAAGGTCTTCCAAGCTTCCAAAAAACCATGAGTCTCCAGAATTCTCAGCATATATTTTTTCAAACAATCTTCACAATACTTTCAGGTAATGATCACTACAACAATCCCACTTGGCTGCCCAACTTTCATTTTTCTAGGTTGAAGCATTCGTTTGCAGTAACAGTTTCAATTTTCACGTTTCACTCTGTTTTCTCATATATGGATAGGTGTAGTTAGAACTCTAAATCAAACACGGTTTGTGCTAGCTTCTTGAAACTTGACACAATGAAGTAGTTCCATGTTCTATCTCTATGGTGTGTTTCCGCTTGATTAAGCCCTAAACAGATACTGGCGGGCAAACACCTTCATTGAAAATGTTTTCCAAGCTTCCACCCAAGAAAACCATGAGTCTCCTGAATTCTCAGCATATATTTTTTCATCCAATCTTCACAATACTTTCAGGTAATCATCACTACAACAATCTCACTTGGCTGCCCAAGTTTTGTAATTCTAGGTTGAAGCATTGTTTGCACTAACAGTTTCGATTGTTAGGTTTCACTCTGTTTTCTCCTATATGGATAGATGTAGTTGGAACTCTAAATCAAACACGGTTTGTGCTAGCTTCTTGAAACTTCACAGAATGAAGTAGTTCTAAGTGCTCTCTCTATGGTTTGTTTTACTCTTGATGTAGCCCTAAGCAGATGGGCGAAAAACACCTTCATTGAAAGGGGTTTCCAATCTTCCAAAAAACTATAAAGGTCCTGAAATGTCAGCATATATTTTTCATCCAATCTTCATGATACTTTCAGGTAATGGTCACTACAACAATCCCACTTGGCTGCCCAACTTTCGTTCTTCTGGGTTGAAGCATTCCTTTGCAGTAACAGTTTGAATTTTCACGTTTCACTGTGTTTTCTCATATATGGATAGGTGTAGTTAGAACTCTAAATCAAACACGGTTTGTGCTAGCTTCTCGAAACTTGACACAATGAAGTAGTTCCATGTTCTTTCTCTATGGTTTGTTTCCGCTTGATGTAGCCCTATCAGAGCCTGTCGGAAACAAACTTTCATTGAAAAGGTCTTCCAAGCTTCCAAAAAACCATGAGTCTCCTGAATTCTCAGCATATATTTTTTCATCCAATCTTCACAATACTTTCAGGTAATGATCACTACAACAATCTCACTTCGCTGCCCAAGTTTTGTAATTCTAGGTTGAAGCATTCGTTTGCACTAACAGTTTTGATTGTTAGGTTTCACTCTGTTTTCTCCTATATGGATAGGTGTAGTTAGAACTCTAAATCAAACAGGGTTTGTGATAGCTTCTTGAAACTTTACAGAATGAAGTAGTTCTAAGTTCTATCTCTATGGTTTGTTTCCTGTTGATGTAGCCCTAAGCAGAGATGGGCGAAAAACACCTTCATTGAAAGGGGTTTCCAATCTTCCAAAAAAATACTAAAGTCCTGAAATATCAGCATAAATTTTTTCATCCAATCTTCATGATACTTTCAGGTAGTGATCACTACAACAATCCCACTTGGCTGCCCAACTTTCGTTCTTCTAGTTTGAAGCATTCGTTTCCAGTAACAGTTTCAATTTTCAAGGATCACTCTGTTTTCTCATATACTGATAGGTGTAGTTAGAACTCTAAATCAAACACGGTTTGTGCTAGCTTCTTGAAGCTTGACACAATGAAGTAGTTCCATGTTCTATCTCTATGGTTTGTTTCCGCTTGATTAAGCCCTAAGCAGAGACTGGCGGGCAAACACCTTCATTGAAAAGGTCTTCCAAGCTTCCAAAAAAACATGATTCTCCTGAATTCTCAGCATATATTTTTTCATCCAATCTTCACAATACTTTCAGGTAATGATCACTACAACAATCTCACTTGGCTGCCCAAGTTTTGTAATTCTAGGTTGAAGCATTCGTTTGCACTAACAGTTTCGATTGTTAGGTTTCACTATGTTTTCTCCTATATGGATAGATGTACTTGGAACTCTAAATCAAACACGGTTTGTGATAGCTTCTTGAAACTTCACAGAATGAAGTAGTTCTAAGTTCTATCTCTATGGTTTGTTTCCTCTTGATATAGCCCTAACCAGAGATGGGCGAAAAACACCTTCATTGAAAGGGGTTTCCAATCTTCCAAAAAACTACTAAAGTCCTGAAATATCAGCATATATTTTTTCATCCAATCTTCATGATACTTTCAGGTAGTGATCACTACAACAATCCCACTGGCTGCCCAACTGTCGTTCTTCTAGGTTGAAGCATTCGTTTGCAGTCACAGTTTCAATTTTCACGTTTCACTCTGTTTTCTCATATATGGATAGGTGTAGTTAGAACTCTAAATCAAACACGGTTTGTGCAAGCTTCTTGAAACTTGACACAATGAAGTAGTTCCATGTTCTATCTCTATGGTTTGTTTCCGCTTGATTAAGCCGTAAGCAGAGACTTGCGGGCAAACACCTTCAATGAAAAGGTCTTCCAAGCTTCCAAAAAACCATGAGTCTCCTGAATTCTCAGCATATATTTTTTCATCCAATCTTCACAATACTTTCTTGTAATCATCACTACAACAATCTCACTTGGCTGCCCAAGTTTCGTACTTCTAAGTTGAAGCATTCGTTTGCACTAACAGTTTCGATTGTTAGGTTTCACTCTGTTTTCACCTATATGGATAGATGTATTTGGAACTGTAAATCAAACACGGTTTGTGGTAGCTTCTTGAAACTTCACAGAATGAAGTAGTTCTATGTTCTATCTCTTGGTTTGTTTCGTCTTGATGTAGCCCTAAGCAGAGATGGGTGAAAAACACCTTCATTGAAAGGGGTTTCCAATCTACCAAAAAACTACAAAAGTCCTGAAATATCAGCATATATTTTTTCATCCAATCTTCATGATACTTTCAGGTAATGATCACTACAACATTCCCACTTGGCTGCCCAACTTTCGTTCTTCTGGGTTGAAGCATTCGTTTGCAGTAACAGTTTCAATTTTCACGTTTCACTCTGTTTTCTCATATATGGATAGGTGTAGTTAGAACTCTAAATCAAACACGGTTTGTGCTAGGTTCTTGAAACTTGACAGAATGAAGTAGTTCCATGTTCTATCTCTATGGTTTGTTTCCACTTGATTAAGCCCTAAGCAGAGACTGGCGGGCAAACCCCTTCATTGAAAAAATCTTCCAAGCTTCCAAACAACCATGAGTCTCCTGAATTCTCAGCATATATTTTTTCATCCAACCTTCACAATACTTTCACGTAATCATCACTACAACAATCTCACTTGACTGCCCAAGTTTTGTAATTCTAGGTTGAAGCATCGTTTGCACTAACAGTTTCGATTGTTAGGTTTCACTCTGTTTTCTCCTATATGGATAGATGTAGTTGGAACTCTAAATCAAACACGGTTTGTGCTAGCTTCTTGAAACTTCACAGAATGAAGTAGTTCTAAGTGGTATCTCTACGGTTTGTATCCTCTTGATGTAGCCCTAAGCAGAGATGGGCGAAAAACTCCTCCTTTGAAAGGGGTTTCCAATCTTCCAAATAACTACAAAAGTCCTGAAATCTCAGCATATATTTTTTCATCCAATCTTCATGATACTTTCAGGTAATGGTCACTACAACAATCCCACTTGGCTGCCCAACTTTCGTTCTTCTGGGTTGAAGCATTCGTTTGCAGTAATAGTTTCAATTTTCACGTTTCACTCTGTTTTCTCATATACTGATAGGTGTAGTTAGAACTCTAAATCAAACACGGTTTGTGCTAGCTTCTTGAAGCTTGACACAATGAAGTAGTTCCATGTTCTATCTCTATGGTTTTTTTCCGCTTGGTTAAGCCCTAAGCAGAGACTGGCGGGCAAACACCTTCATTGAAAAGGTCTTCCAAGCTTCCAAAAAACCATGAGTCTCCTGAATTCTCAGCATATATTGTTTCATCCAATCTTCACAATACTTTCAGGTAATGATCACTACAACAATCTCACCTGGCTGCCCAATTTTTGTAATTCTAGGTTGAAGCATTCGTTTGCACTAAGAGTTTCGATTGTTAGGTTTCACTCTGTTTTCTCCTATATGGATAGATGTAGTTGGAACTCTAAATCAAACATGGTTTGTGCTAGCTTCTTGAAACTTCACAGAATGAAGTAGTTCTAAGTTCTATCTTTAAGGTTTGTTTCCTCTTGATGTAGCCCTAAGCAGAGATGGGTGAAAAACACCTTCATTGCAATGGGTTTCCAATCTTCCAAAAAAATACTAAAGTCCTGAAATATCAGCATAAATTTTTTCATTGAAATCTTCATGATACTTTCAGGTAGTGATCACTACAACAATCCCACTTGGCTGCCCAACTTTCGTTCTTCTAGTTTCAAGCATTCGTTTGCAGTAACAGTTTCAATTTTTACGTTTCACTCTGTTTTCTCATATACGGATAGGTGTAGTAAAACTCTAAATCAAACACGGTTTATGCTAGCTTCTCGAAACTAGACACAATGAAGTAGTTCCAAGTTCTATATCTATGGTTTGTTTCCACTTGATGTAGCCCTAAGCAGAGCCTGGCGGGTACAAACTTTCATTGAAAATGTCTTCCAAGCTTCCAAAAAACCATGAGTCTCCTGAATTCTCAGCATATATTTTTTCATCCAATCTTCACAATACTTTCAGGTAATGATCACTACAACAATCTCACTTGGCTGCCCAAGTTTTGTAATTCTAGGTTGAAGCATCGTTTGCACTAACAGTTTCCATTGTTAGGTTTCACTCTGT
Source organism: Callospermophilus lateralis (assembly GCF_048772815.1). Lineage (NCBI taxonomy): Eukaryota > Metazoa > Chordata > Mammalia > Rodentia > Sciuridae > Callospermophilus > Callospermophilus lateralis. Next base: position 24,607 of record NW_027515107.1, read on the forward strand.
TTTCTCCTATATGGATAGATGTAGTTGGAACTCTAAATGAAACACGGTTTGTGCTAGCTTCTTGAAACTTCACAGAATGAAGTAGTTCTAAGTGCTATCTCTACGGTTTGTTTTACTCTTGATGTAGCCCTAAGCAGATGGGCGAAGAACACCTTCATTGAAAGGGGTTTCCAATCTTCCAAAAAACTACAAAGGTCCTGAAATGTCAGCATATATTTTTTCATCCAATCTTCATGATACTTTCAGGTAATGGTCACTACAACAATCCCACTTGGCTGCCCAACTTTCGTTCTTCTGGGTTGAAGCATTCCTTTGCAGTAACAGTTTGAATTTTCACGTTTCACTCTGTTTTCTCATATATGGATAGGTGTAGTTAGAACTCTAAATCAAACACGGTTTGTGCTAGCTTCTCGAAACTTGACACAATGAAGTAGTTCCATGTTCTTTCTCTATGGTTTGTTTCCGCTTGATGTAGCCCTATCAGAGCCTGGCGGGCACAAACTTTCATTGAAAAGGTCTTCCAAGCTTCCAAAAAACCATGGGTCTCCTGAATTCTCAGCATATATTTCTTCATCCAATCTTCACAATACTTTCAGGTAATGATCACTACAACAATCTCACTTGGCTGCCCAACTTTCGTAATTCTAGGTTGAAGCATTCGTTTGCACTAACAGTTTTGATTGTTAGGTTTCACTCTGTTTTCTCCTATATGGATAGGTGTAGTTAGAACTCTAAATCAAACAGGGTTTGTGCTAGCTTCTTGAAACTTCACAAAATGAAGTAGTTCTAAGTTCTATTTCTATGGTTTGTTTCCTCTTGATGTAGCCCTAAGCAGAGATGGGCGAAAAACACCTTCATTGAAAGGGGTTTCCAATCTTCCAAAAAAATACTAAAGTCCTGAAATATCAGCATAAATTTTTTCATCCAATCTTCATGATACTTTCAGGTAGTGATCAATACAACCATCCAACTTGGCTGCCCAACTCTCGTTCTTCTAGTTTGAAGCATTCGTTTCCAGTAACAGTTTCAATTTTCAAGTATCACTCTGTTTTCTCATATACTGATAGGTGTAGTTAGAACTCTAAATCAAACACGGTTTGTGCTAGCTTCTTGAAGCTTGACACAGTGAAGTAGTTCCATGTTCTATCTCTATGGTTTGTTTCCGCTTGATTAAGCCCTAAGCAGAGACTGGCGCGCAAACACCTTCATTGAAAATGTCTTCCCACCTTCCAAAAAACCATGAGTCTCCTGAATTCTCAGCATATATTTTCTCATCCAATCTTCACAATACTTTCAGGTAATCATCACTACAACAATCTCACTTGGCTGCCCAAGTTTCGTACTTCTAGGTTGAAGCATTCGTTTGCACTAACAGTTTCGATTGTTAGGTTTCACTCTGTTTTCTCCTATATGGATAGATGTAGTTGGAACTCTAAATCAAACACGGTTTGTGCTAGCTTCTTGAAACTTCACAGAATGAAGTAGTTCTAAGTTCTATCTCTATGGTTTGTTTCCTCTTGATGTAGCCCTAACCAGAGATGGGCGAAAAACACCTTCATTGAAAGGGGTTTCCAATCTTCCAAAAAACTACTAAAGTCCTGAAATATCAGCATATATTTTTTCATCCAATCTTCATGATACTTTCAGGTAGTGATCACTACAACAATCCCACTTGGCTGCCCAACTTTCGTTCTTCTAGGTTGAAGCATTCGTTTGCAGTAACAGTTTAAATTTTCACGTTTCGCTCTGTTTTCTCATATATGGATAGGTGTTGTTAGAACTCTAAATCAAACACGGTTTGTGCTAGCTTCTTGAAACTTGACACAATGAAGTAGTTCCATGTTCTATCTCTATGGTTTGTTTGCGCTTGATTAAGCCCTAAGCCGAGACTGGCGGGCAAACACCATCATTGAAAAGGTTTTCCAAGCTTCCAAAAAACCATGAGTGTCCTGAATTCTCAGCATATATTTTTTCATCCAATATTCACAATACTTTCAGGTAATCATCACTACAACAATCTCACTTGGCTGCCCAAGTTTCGTACTTCTAAGTTGAAGCATTAGTTTGCACTAACAGTTTCGATTGTTAGGTTTCACTCTGTTTTCTCCTATATGGATAGATGTATTTGGAACTGTAAATCAAACACGGTTTGTGGTAGCTTCTTGAAACTTCACAGAATGAAGTAGTTTTATGTTCTATCTCTATGGTTTGTTTCCTCTTGATGTAGCCCTAAGCAGAGATGGGCGAAAAACACCTTCATTGAAAGGGGTTTCCAATCTTCCAAAAAACTACTAAAGTCCTGAAATATCAGCATATATTTTTTCATCCAATCTTCATGATACTTTCATGTAGTGATCACTACAACCATCCCACATGGCTGCCCAACTTTCGTTCTTCTAGGTTGAAGCATTCGTTTGCAGTAACAGTTTCAATTTTCACGTTTCACTCTGTTTTCTCATATATGGATAGGTGTAGTTAGAACTCTAAATCAAACACGGTTTGTGCTAGCTTCTCGAAACTTGACACAATGAAGTAGTTCCATGTTCTTTCTCTATGGTTTGTTTCCGCTTGATGTAGCCCTATCAGAGCCTGGCGGGCACAAACTTTCATTGAAAATGTCTTCCAAGCTTCCAAAAAACCATGAGTCTCCTGAATTCTCAGCATATATTTTTTCATCCAATCTTCACAATACATTCAGGTAATCATCACTACAACAATCTCACTTTGCTGCCCAAGTTTTGTAATTCTAGGTTGAAGCATCTTTTGCACTAACAGTTTCGATTGTTAGTTTTCACTCTGTTTTCTCCTATATGGATAGATGTAGTTGGAACTCTAAATCAAACACGGTTTGTGCTAGCTTCTTGAAACTTCACAGAATGAAGTAGTTCTAAGTGCTATCTCTACGGTTTGTTTCCTCTTGATGTAGCACTAAGCAGAGATGGGCGAAAAACACCTTCTTTGAAAGGGGTTTCCAATCTTCCAAAAAACTACAAAAGTCCTGAAATCTCAGCATATATTTTTTCATCCAATCTTCATGATACTTTCAGGTAATGGTCACTACAACAATCCCACTTGGCTGCCCAACTTTCGTACTTCTGGGTTGAAGCATTCCTTTGCAGTAACAGTTTCAATTTTCACATTTCACTCTGTTTTCTCATATATGGATAGGTGTAGTTAGAACTCTAAATCAAACACGGTTTGTGCTAGCTTCTCGAAACTTGACACAATGAAGTAGTTCCATGTTCTATCTCGATAGTTTATTTCCGCTTGATGTAGCCCTAAGCAGAGCCTGGCGGGCACAAACTTTCATTGAAAACGTCTTCCAAGCTTCCAAAAAACCATGAGTCTCCTGAATTCTCAGCATATATTTTTTCATCCAATCTTCACAATACTTTCAGGTAATCATCACTACAACAATCTCACTTGGCTGCCCAAGTTTTGTAATTCTAGGTTGAAGCATTCGTTTGCACTAACAGTTTCGATTTTTAGGTTTCACTCTGTTTTCTCCTATATGGATAGATGTAGTTGGAACTCTAAATCAAACAAGGTTTGTGGTAGCTTCTTGAAACTTCACAGAATGAAGTAGTTCTAAGTTCTATCTCTACGGTTTGTTTCCTCTTGATGTAGCCCTAAGCAGAGACGGGCGAAAAACACCTTCATTGAAAGGGGTTTCCAATCTTCCAAAAAACTACAAAAGTCCTCAAATATTAGCATATATTTTTTCATCCAATCTTCATGATACTTTCAGGTAGTGATCACTACAACAATCCTAATTGGCTGCCCATCTTTCGTTCTTCTAGGTTGAAGCATTCGTTTGCAGTAACAGTTTCAATTTTCACGTTTCACTCTGTTTTCTCATATACGGATCGGTGTAGTTAGAACTCCAAATCAAACACGGTTTGTGCTAGCATCTTGAAACTTGACACAATGAAGTAGTTCCATGTTCTATCTCTATGGTTTGTTCCACTTGATTCAGCCCTAAGCAGAGACTGGCGGGCAAACCCCTTCATTGAAAAGGTCTTCCAAGCTTCCAAACAACCATGAGTCTCCTGAATTCTCAGCATATATTTTTTAATCCAACCTTCACAATACTTTCACGTAATCATCACTACAACAATCTCACTTGACTGCCCAAGTTTTGTAATTCTAGTTTGAAGCATCGTTTGCACTAACAGTTTCGATTGTTAGGTTTCACTCTGTTTTCTCCTATATGGATAGATGTTGTTGGAACTCTAAATCAAACACGGTTTGTGCCAGCTTCTTGAAACTTCACAGAATGAAGTAGTTCTAAGTGCTATCTCTATGGTTTGTTTCCTCTTGATGTACCCCTAAGCAGAGATGGGCGAAAAACACCTTCATTGAAAGGGGTTTCCAATCTTCCAAAAAACTACAAAAGTCATGAAATCTCAGCATATATTTTTTCATCCAATCTTCATGATACTTTCAGGTAATGGTCACTACAACAATCCCACTTGGCTGCCCAACTTTCGTTCTTCTGGGTTGAAGCATTCGTTTGCAGTAACAGTTTCAATTTTCACGTTTCACTCTGTTTTCTCATATATGGATAGGTGTAGTTTGAACTCTAAATCAAACACGGTTTGTGCTAGCTTCGGGTAACTTGACACAGTGAAGTAGTTCCATGTTCTATCTCTATGGTTTGTTTCCGCTTGATGTAGCCCTAAGCAGAGCCTGGCGGGCACAAACTTTCATTGAAAAGGTCTTCAAAGCTTCCAAAAAACCATGAGTCTCCTGAATTCTCAGCATATATTTTTTCATCCAATCTTCACAATACTTTCAGGTAATCATCACTACAACAATCTCTCTTGGCTGCCCAAGTTTTGTAATTCTAGGTTGAAGCATCGTTTGCACTAACAGTTTCGATTGTTAGGTTTCGCTCTGTTTTCTCCTATATGGATAGATGTAGTTGGAACTCTAAATCAAACACGGTTTGTGCTAGCTTCTTGAAACTTGACACAATGAAGTAGTTCCATGTTCTATCTCTATGGTTTGTTTCCGTTTGATTGAGCCCTAAGCAGACACTGGGTGGCACACACCTGTATTGAAAAGGTCTTCCAAGCTTAAAAAATCCATGAGTCACCTGAATTCTCAGAAGATATTTTTTCATCCAATCTTCACAATACCTTCAGGCAATCATCACTAGAACAATCTCACTTGACTGCCCAAGTGTTGTAATTCTAGGTTGAAGAATCGTTTGCACTAACAGTTTCGATTGTTAGGTTTCACTCTGTTTTCTCCTATATGGATAGATGAAGATGGAACTCTAAATTAAACAAGGTTTGTGGTAGCTTCTTGAAATTTCACAGAATGAAGTAGTTCTAAGTTCTATCTCTATGGTTTGTTTCCTCTTGTTGTAGCCCTGAGCAGAGATGGGCGAAAAACACCTTCATTGAAAGAGGTTTCCAATCTTCCAAAAAACTACTAAAGTCCTGACATATCAGCATATATTTTTTCATCCAATCTTCATGATACTTTCAGGTAGTGATCACTACAACAATCCCACTTGGCTGCCCAACTTTCGTTCTTCTAATTTGAAGCATTCGTTTGCAGTAACAGTTTCAATTTTCACGTTTCACTCTGTTTTCTCATATATGGATAGGTGTAGTTAGAACTCTAAATCAAACACGGTTTGTGCTAGCTTCTTGAAACATGACATAATGAAGTAGTTCCATGTTCTATCTCTATGGTTTGGTTCCACTTGATTAAGCCCTAAGCAGAGACTGGCGGGCAAACACCTTCATTGAAAGGGGTTTAAAATCTTCCAAAAAACTACAAAAGTCCTGAAATATCAGCACATATTTTTTTCATCCAATCTTCATGATACTTTCAGGTAATGATCACTACAACAATCCCACTTGGCTGCCCAACTTTGGTTCTTCTAGGTTGAAGCATTCGTTTGCAGTAACAGTTTCAATTTTTACGTTTCACTCTGTTTTCTCATATATGGATAGGTGTAGTTGGAACTCTAAATCAAACACGGTTTGTGCTAGCTTCTTGAAACTTGACACAATGAAGTAGTTCCATGTTCTATCTCTACCGTTTGTTTCCGCTTGATTAAGCCCTGAGCAGACACTGGCGAGGACACACCTTCATTGAAAAGGTCCTCCAAGCTGCCAAAAAACCATGAGTCTCCTGAATTCTCAGCATATATTTTTTCATGCAATCTTCACAATACTTTCAGGTAATCATCACTACAACAATCTCACTTGTCTGCCCAAGTTTTGTACTTCTAGGTTGAACCATTCGTTTGCACTAACAGTTTCGATTGTTAGGTTTCACTCTGATTTCTCCTATATGCATAGATGTTGTTGGAACTGTAAATCAAACACGGTTTGTGCTAGCTTCTTGAAACTTCACAGAATGAAGTAGTTCTAAGTGCTATCTCTATGGTTTGTTTCCTCTTGATGTAGCCCTAAGCAGAGATGGGCGAAAAACACCTTCATTGAAAGGGTTTCAATTCTTCCAAAAAAACTACAAAAGTCCTGAAATGTCTGCATATATTTTTTCATCCAATCTTCATGATACTTTCAGGTAATGATCACTACAACAATCCTAATTCGCTACCCAAATTTCGTTCTTCTACTTTGAATCATTCGTTTCCAGTAACATTTTCAATTTTCAGTTTTCACTCTGTTTTCTTTTATATGAATAGGTGTAGTTTAAAATCTAAATCAAACACGGTTTGTGCTAGCTTCTTGAAACTTCTCAGAATGAAGTAGTTCTAAGTGCTATCACTATGGTTTGTTTCCTCTTGATGTAGCCCTAAGCAGAAATTGGCGAAAAACATGTTTATTGAAAGGGGTTTCCAATCTTCCAAAAAACTACAAAAATCCTCAAATCTCAGCATATATTTTTTCATCCAATCTTCATGATACTTTCAGGTAATGATCACTACAACAATCCTACTTCGCTGCCCAAATTTCATTCTTCTAGGTTGAATCATTCGTTTGCAGTAACAGTTTCAATTTTCAGTTTTCACTCTTTTTTCTCTATATAGATAGGTGTAGTTTGAACTCTAACTCAAACACGGTTTGTGCTAGCGTCTTGAAACTTGACACAATGAAGTAGTTCCATGTTCTATCTCTATGGTTTGTTTCTGCTTATTTGAGCCCTAAGCAGACACTGGCGGGCACACATCTCCATTGAAAAGGTCTTCCAAGCTTCCAAAATCCATGAGTCTCCTGAATTCTCAGAATATAATTTTTCATCCAATCTTCACAATACCTTCAGGCAATCATCACTACAACAATCTCACTTGACTGCCCAAGTGTTGTAATTCTAGGTTGAAGCATCAGTTGCACTAACAGTTTCGATTGTTAGGTTTCACTCTGTTATCTCCTATATGGATAGATGTAGTTGGAACTCTAAATCAAACACGGTTTGTGCTAGCTTCTTTAAACTTCACAGAATGAAGTAGTTCTAAGTGCTATCTCTATGGTTTGTTTCCTCTTGATGTAGCCCTAAGCAGAGATGGGCGAAAAACACGTTCATTGAAAGGGGTTTCCGATCTTCCCAAAAACTACAAAAGTCCTCAAATCTCAGCATATATTCTTTCATCCAATCTTCATGATACTTTCAGGTAATGATCACTACAACAATCCTACTTCGCAGCCCAAATTTCGTTCTTCTAGGCTGAATCATTCGTTTGCAGTAACAGTTTCAATTTTCAGTTTTCACTCTGTTTTCTCATATATGGATAGGTGTAGTTAGAACTCTAAATCAAACACGGTTTGTGCTAGCTTCTCGAAACTTGACACAATGAAGTAGTTCCATGTTCTATCTCTATGGTTTGTTCACGCTTGATTAAGCACCGAGCAGACACTGGCGGGCACACACCTTCATTGAAAAGGTCCTCCCAGCTTCCAAAACACCATGAGTCTCCTGAATTCTCAGCATATATTTTTTCATCCAATCTTCACAATACTTACAGGTAATCATCACTACAACAATCTCACTTGGCTGCCCAAGTTTCATAATTCTAGGTTGAAGCATTTGTTTTCACTAACAGTTTCGATTGTTAGGTTTCACTCTGATTTCTCCTATATGGATAGATGTAGTTGGAACTGTAAATCAAACACGGTTTGTGCTAGCTTCTTGAAACTTCACAGAATGAAGTAGTTCTAAGTGCTATCTCTATGGTTTATTTCCTCTTGATGTAGCCATAAGCAGAGTTGGGCGAAAAAACTTTCATTGAAAGGGGTTTCCAATCTTCCAAAAAACTAAAAAAGTGTGAAATCTCAGCATATATTCTTTCATCCAATCTTTATGATACTTTCAGGTAGTGATCACTAAAACAATCCCACTTGGCTGCCCAACTTTCGTTCTTCTAGGTTGAAGCATTCGTTTGCAGTAACATTTTCAATTTTCACGTTTCACTCTGTTTTCTCATATATGGATAGGTGTAGTTAGAACTCTAAATCAAACACGGTTTGTGCTAGCTTCTTGAAACTTGACACAATGAAGTAGTTCCATGTTCTATCTCTATGGTTTGTTTCCGCTTGATTAAGCCCTAAGCAGACACTGGCGGGCACACACCTTCATTGAAAAGGTCCTCCAAGCTTCCAAAAAACCATGAGTCTCCAGAATTCTCAGCATATATTTTTTCATCCAAACTTCACAATACTTTCAGGTAATCATCACTACAACATTCTAAATTGTCTGCCCAAGTTTCATTCTTCTAGGTTGAAGCCTTCGTTTGCACTAACAGTTTCGATTGTTAGGTTTCACTTTGATTTCTCATATATGGATAGATGTAGTTGGAACTGTAAATCAAACACGGTTTGTGCTGGCTTCTTGAAACTTCACAGAATGAACTAGTTCCAAGTTCTATCTCTATGGTTTGTTTCCTCTTTATGTGGCCCTAAGCAGAGATGGGCTAAAAACACCTTCATTGAAAGGGGTTCCCAATCTTCCAAAAAACTACAAAAGTCCTGAAATCTCATCATACATTTTTTCATCCAATCTTCATGATACTTTCAGGTAATGATCACTACAACAATCCCACGTGGTTGCCCAACGTTCGTTCTTCTAGGTTGAAGCATTCGTTTGCAGTAACAGTTTCAATTTTTACGTTTCACTCTGTTTTCTCATATATGGATAGGTGTAGTTAGAACTCTAAATCAAACACGGTTTGTACTAGCTTCTTGAAACTTGACACAATGAAGTAGTTCCATGTTCTATCTCTGTGGTTTGTTTCCGCTTGATTGAGCCCTAAGCAGACACTGGTGGGCACACACCTTCATTGAAAAGGTCTTCCAATCTTCCAAAATCCATGAGTCTCCGGAATTCTCAGAATATATTTTTTCATCCAATCTTCACAATACCTTCAGGCAACCATCACTACAACAATCTCACTTGACTGCCCAAGATTTGTAATTCTAGGTTGAAGCATCGTTTGCACTAACAGTTTCGATTGTTAGGTTTCACTCTATTTTCTCCTATATGGATAGATGTAGTTGGAACTGTAAATCAAACACGGTTTGTGCTAGCTTCTTGAAACTTGACACAATGAAGTAGTTCCATGTTCTATCTCTATGGTTTTTTTCCGCTTGATTAAGCCCTAAGCAGACACTGGCGGGCACAAACCTTGATTGAAAAGGTCTTCCAAGCTTCCAAAAATCCATTAGTCTAATGAATTCTCAGAATATATTTTTTCATCCAATCTTCACAATACCTTCAGGTAATCATCACTACAACAATCTCACTTGACTGCCTAAGTTTTGTAATTCTAGGTTGAAGCATCGTTTGCACTAACAGTTTCGATTGTTAGGTTTCACTCTGTTTTCTCCTATATGGATTGATGTAGTTGGAACTCTAAATCAAACACGGTTTGTGCTAGCTTCTCGAAACTTCACAGAATGAAGTAGTTCTAAGTGCTATCTCTACGGTTTGTTTCCTCTTCATGTAGCCCTAAGCAGAGATGAGCAAAAAACACCTTCAATGAAAAGGGTTTCCAATCTTCCAAAAAACTACAAAAGTTCTGCAATCTCAGCATACTTTTTTTCATCCAATCTTCATGATACTTTCAGGTAATGGTCACTACAACAATCCCACTTGGCTACCCAACTTTCGTTCTTCTAGGTTGAAGCATTCGTTTGCAGTAACAGTTTCAATTTTCAGGTTTCACTCTGTTTTCTCATATATGGATAGGTGTAGTTAGAACTCTAAATCAAACACGGTTTGTGCTAGCTTCTTGAAACTTGACACAATGAGGTAGTTCCATGTTCTATCTCTATGGTTTGTTTCCATTGATTAAGCCCTAAGCAGAGACTGGCGGGCACACACCTTCATTGAAAAGGTCTTCCAAGCTTCCAGAAAACCATGAGTCTCCTGAATTCTCAGCATATATTTTTTCATCGAACCTTATCAATACTTTCAGGTAATCATCACTACAACAATCTCACTTGACTGCCCACGTTTAGTAATTCTAGGTTGAAGCATCGTTTGCACTAACAGTTTCGATTGTTAGGTTTCACTCTGTTTTCTCCTATATGGATAGATGTAGTTGGAACTCTAAATCAAACACGGTTTGTGCTAGCTTCTTGAAACTTGACACAATGAAGTAGTTCCATGTTCTATCTCTATGGTTTTTTTCCACTTGATTGAGCCCTCAGCAGACACTGGCGGGCACACACCTTCATTGAAAAGGTCTTCCAAGCTTCCAAAATCCATGAGTCTCCTGAATTCTCAGGATATATTTTTTCATCCAACCTTCACAATACTTACAGGTAATCATCACTACAACAATCTCACTTGACTGCCCAAGTTTTGTAATTCTAGGTTGAAGCATCGTTTGCACTAACAGTTTCGGTTGTTAGGTTTCACTCTGTTTTCTCCTATATGGATAGATGTAGTTGGAACTCTAAATCAAACACGGTTTGTGCTAGCTTCTTGAAACTTGACACAATGAAGTAGTTCCATGTTCTATCTCTATGGTTTGTTTCCGCTTGATTAAGCCCTAAGCAGACACTGGCGGGCACACACCTTCATTGAAAAGGTCCTCCAAGCTTCCAAAACCCATGAGTCTCCAGAATTCTCAGCATATATTTTTTCATCCAAACTTCACAATACTTTCAGGTAATCATCACTACAACATTCTAAATTGTCTGCCCAAGTTTCATTCTTCTAGGTTGAAGCCTTCGTTTGCACTAACAGTTTCGATTGTTAGGTTTCACTTTGATTTCTCATATATGGATAGATGTAGTTGGAACTGTAAATCAAACACGGTTTGTGCTGGCTTCTTGAAACTTCACAGAATGAAGTAGTTCCAAGTTCTATCTCTATGGTTTGTTTCCTCTTTATGTGGCCCTAAGCAGAGATGGGCTAAAAACACCTTCATTGAAAGGGGTTCCCAATCTTCCAAAAAACTACAAAAGTCCTGAAATCTCATCATACATTTTTTCATCCAATCTTCATGATACTTTCAGGTAATGATCACTACAACAATCCCACGTGGTTGCCCAACGTTCGTTCTTCTAGGTTGAAGCATTCGTTTGCAGTAACAGTTTCAATTTTTACGTTTCACTCTGTTTTCTCATATATGGATAGGTGTAGTTAGAACTCTAAATCAAACACGGTTTGTACTAGCTTCTTGAAACTTGACACAATGAAGTAGTTCCATGTTCTATCTCTGTGGTTTGTTTCCGCTTGATTGAGCCCTAAGCAGACACTGGTGGGCACACACCTTCATTGAAAAGGTCTTCCAATCTTCCAAAATCCATGAGTCTCCGGAATTCTCAGAATATATTTTTTCATCCAATCTTCACAATACCTTCAGGCAACCATCACTACAACAATCTCACTTGACTGCCCAAGATTTGTAATTCTAGGTTGAAGCATCGTTTGCACTAACAGTTTCGATTGTTAGGTTTCACTCTATTTTCTCCTATATGGATAGATGTAGTTGGAACTGTAAATCAAACACGGTTTGTGCTAGCTTCTTGAAACTTGACACAATGAAGTAGTTCCATGTTCTATCTCTATGGTTTTTTTCCGCTTGATTAAGCCCTAAGCAGACACTGGCGGGCACAAACCTTGATTGAAAAGGTCTTCCAAGCTTCCAAAAATCCATGAGTCTAATGAATTCTCAGAATATATTTTTTCATCCAATCTTCACAATACCTTCAGGTAATCATCACTACAACAATCTCACTTGACTGCCTAAGTTTTGTAATTCTAGGTTGAAGCATCGTTTGCACTAACAGTTTCGATTGTTAGGTTTCACTCTGTTTTCTCCTATATGGATTGATGTAGTTGGAACTCTAAATCAAACACGGTTTGTGCTAGCTTCTCGAAACTTCACAGAATGAAGTAGTTCTAAGTGCTATCTCTACGGTTTGTTTCCTCTTCATGTAGCCCTAAGCAGAGATGAGCAAAAAACACCTTCAATGAAAAGGGTTTCCAATCTTCCAAAAAACTACAAAAGTTCTGCAATCTCAGCATATTTTTTTTCATCCAATCTTCATGATACTTTCAGGTAATGGTCACTACAACAATCCCACTTGGCTACCCAACTTTCGTTCTTCTAGGTTGAAGCATTCGTTTGCAGTAACAGTTTCAATTTTCAGGTTTCACTCTGTTTTCTCATATATGGATAGGTGTAGTTAGAACTCTAAATCAAACACGGTTTGTGCTAGCTTCTTGAAACTTGACACAATGAGGTAGTTCCATGTTCTATCTCTATGGTTTGTTTCCATTGATTAAGCCCTAAGCAGAGACTGGCGGGCACACACCTTCATTGAAAAGGTCTTCCAAGCTTCCAGAAAACCATGAGTCTCCTGAATTCTCAGCATATATTTTTTCATCGAACCTTATCAATACTTTCAGGTAATCATCACTACAACAATCTCACTTGACTCCCCACGTTTAGTAATTCTAGGTTGAAGCATCGTTTGCACTAACAGTTTCGATTGTTAGGTTTCACTCTGTTTTCTCCTATATGGATAGATGTAGTTGGAACTCTAAATCAAACACGGTTTGTGCTAGCTTCTTGAAACTTCACAGAATGAAGTAGTTCTAAGTGCTATCTCTATGGTTTGTTTCCTCTTGATGTAGCCCTAAGCAGAGATGGGCGAAAAACACCTTCATTGAAAGGGATTTCCAATCTTCCAAAAAACAACAAAAGTCCTCAAATCAGCATATATTTTTTATCCAATCTTCATGATACTTTCAGGTAATGATCACTACAACAATCCTACTTCGCTGCAGAAATTTCGTGCTTCTAGGTTGAATCATTCGTTTGCAGTAACAGTTTCAATTTTCAGTTTTCACTCTGCTTTCTCCTATATGGATAGGTGTAGTTTGAACTCTAAATCAAACACGGTTTGTGCTACCTTCTCGAAACTGGACACAATGAAGTAGTTCCATGTTCTATATCTATTGTTTGTTTCCGCTTGATTAAGCCCTAAGCAGAGCCTGGCGGACACAAACTTTCATGGAAAAGGTCTTCCAAGCTTCCAAAAAACCATGAGTCTCCTGAATTCTCAGCATATATTTTTTCATCCAATCATCACAATACTTTCAGGTAATGATCACTACAACAATCTCACTTGGCTGCCCAACTTTTGTAATTCTAGGTTGATGCATTCGTTTGCACTAACAGTTTCGATCGTTAGGTTTCACTCTGATTTCTCCTATATGGATAGATGTAGTTGGAACTGTAAATCAAACACGGTTTGTGCTGGCTTCTTGAAACTTCACAGAATGAACTAGTTCCAAGTTCTATCTCTATGGTTTGTTTCCTCTTGATGTAGCCCTAAGCAGAGATGGGCGAAAAACACCTTCATTGAAAGGGGTTTCCAATCTTCCAAAAAACAACTAAAGTCCTGAAATATCAGCATATATTTTTTCATCCAATCTTCATGATACTTTCAGGTAGTGATCACTACAACAATCCCACTTGGCTGCCCAACTTACGTTCTTCTAGGTTGAAGCATTCGTTTGCAGTAACAGTTTCAATTTTCACGTTTCACTCTGTTTTCTCATATATGGCTAGGTGTAGTTAGAACTCTAAATCAAACACGGTTTGTGCTAGCTTCTTGAAACTTGACACAATGAAGTAGTTCCATGTTCTATCTCAATGGTTTGTTTCCGCTTGATTAAGCCCTAAGAAGAGACTTGCGGGCAAACACCTTCATTGAAAAGGTCTTCCAAGCTTCCAAAAAACCATGAGTCTTTTGAATTCTCAGCATATATTTTTTCATCCAATCTTCACAATACTTTCAGGTAATCATCACTACAACAATCTCAGTTGGCTGCCCAAGTCTCGTACTTCTAGGTTGAAGCATTCATTTCCACTAACAGTTTCGATTGTTAGGTTTCACTCTGTTTTCTCCTATATGGATAGATGTAGTTGGAACTGTAAATCAAACACGGTTTGTGCTAGCTTCTTGAAACTTCACAGAATGAAGTAGTTCTAAGTGCTATCTCTATGGTTTGTTTCCTCTTGATGTAGCCGTAAGCAGAGTTCCGCGAAAACACTTTCATTGAAAGGGGTTTCCAATCTTCCAAAAAACTACAAAAGTGTGAATTCTCAGCATATATTTTTTCATCCAATCTTTATGATATTTTCAGGTTGTGATCACTACAACAATCCCACTTGGCTGCCCAACTTTCGTTCTTCTAGGTTGAAGGATTCGTTTGCAGTAACAGTTTCAATTTTTACGTTTCACTCCGTTTTCTCCTATATGGATAGGTTGTAGTTTGAACTCTAAATCAAACAGGGTTTGTGGTAGCTTCTTGAAACTTGACAAAATGAAGTAGTTCCATGTAATATCTCTATGGTTTAATTCTGCTTGATTAAGCCCTAAGCAGAGCCTGTCGGGCACAAACTTTCATTGAAATGGTCATCCAAGCTTCCAAAAAACCATGAGTGTCTTGAATTCTCATCATATATTTTTTGACACAATCTTCACAATACTTTCAGGTAATCATCACTACAACAATCTCACATGGCTCCCCAAGATTTGTAATTCTAGGTTGAAGCATCGTTTGCACTAACAGTTTCGATTTTTAGGTTTCACTCTGTTTTCTCCTATATGGATAGATGTAGTTGGAACTCTAAATCAAACACGGTTTGTGCTAGCTTCTTGAAACTTGACACAATGAAGTAGTTCCATGTTCTATCTCTATGGTTTGTTTCCGCTTGATTAATCCCTAAGCAGACACTGGCGTGCACACACCTTCATTGAAAAGGTCTTCCAAGCTTCCAAAAATCCATGAGTCTCCTGAATTCTCAGAATATATTTTTTCATCCAATCTTCACAATACTTTCAGGTAATCATTACTTCAACAATCTCACTTCACTGCCCAAGTTTTGTAATTCTAGGTTGAAGCATCGTTTGCACTATCAGTTATGATTGTTAGGTTTCACTCTGTTTTCTCCTATATGGATAGATGTAGTTGGAACTCTAAATCAAACACGGTTTGTGCTAGCTTCTTGAAACTTCACAGAATGAAGTAGTTCTAAGTGCTATCTCTATGGTTTGTTTCCTCTTGATGTAGCCCTAAGCAGAGATGGGCGAAAAACACCTTCATTGAAAGGGGTTTCCAATCTTCCAAAAAACTACTAAATTGTGAAATCTCAGCATATATTTTTTCATCCAATCTTCATGATACTTTCAGGTAGTGATCACTGCAACAATTCCACTTGGCTGCCCAATTTCGGTTCTTCTAGGTTGAAGCATTCTTTTGCAGTAATAGTTTCAATTTTCACGTTTCACTCTGTTTTCTCATGTATGGATAGGTGTAGTTAGAACTCTAAATCAAACACGGTTTGTGCTAGCTTCTTGAAACTTGACACTATGAAGTAGTTCCATGTTCTATCTCAATGGTTTGTTTCCGCTTGATTAAGCCCTAAGCAGAGACTGGCGGGCAAACACCTTCATTGAAAAGGTCTTCCAAGCTTCCAAAAAACCATGAGTCTCCTGAATTCTCATCATATATTTTTTTAATTCAATCTTCACAATACATTCAGGTAATCATCACTACAACAATCTCACTTGGCCTCCCAAGTTTCGTACTTCTAGGTTGAAGCATTCGTTTGCACTAACAGTTTCGATTGTTAGGTTTCACTCTGTTTTCTCCTATATGGATAGATGTAGTTGGAACTGTAAAATCAAACACGGTTTGTGCTAACTTCTTGAAACTTCACAGAATGAAGTAGTTCTAAGTGCTATCTCTATGGATGTTTCCTCTTGATGTAGCCCTAAGCATAGATGGGCGAAAAACAACTTCATTGAAAGGGGTTTCCAATCTTCCAAAAAACTACAAAATCCTCAAATCTCAGCATATATTTTTTCATCCAATCTTCATGATACTTTCAGGTAATGATCACTACAACAATCCTACTTCGCTGCCCAAATTTCGTTCTTCTAGGTTGAATCATTCGTTTGCAGTAACAGTTTCAATTTTCATTTTTCACTCTGTTTTCTCCTATATGGATAGGTGTAGTTTGAACTCTAAATCAAACACGGTTTGTGGTAGCTTCTTGAAACTTGACACAATGAAGTAGTTCCATGTAATATCACTATGGTTTGTTTCCGCTTGATTAAGCCCTAAGCAGAGCCTGTCGGGCACAAACTTTCATTGAAAAGGTCATCCAAACTTCCAAAAAACCATGAGTCTCCTGAATTCTCAGCATATATTTTTTCATACAATCTTCACAATACTTTCAGGTAATCATCACTACAACATTCTCACTTGGCTGCCCAAGTCCTGTAATTCTAGGTTGAAGCATCATTTACACTAACAGTTTCGAATGTTAGGTTTCACTCTCTTTTCTCCTATATGGATAGATGTAGTTGGAACTCTAAATCAAACACGGTTTGTGCTAGCTTCTTGAAACTTGACACAATGAAGTAGTTCCATGTTCTATCTCTATGGTTTGCTTCCGCTTGATTAATCCCTAAGCAGACACTGGCGGGCACACACCTTCATTGAAAAGGTCTTCCAAGCTTCCAAAAATTCATGAGTCTCCTGAATTCTCAGAATATATTTTTTCATCCAATCTTCACAATACCTTCAGGTAATCATCACTACAACAATCTCGCTTGACTGCCCAAGTTTGTAATTCTAGGTTGAAGCATCGTTTGCACTAACAGTTTCGATTGTTAGGTTTCACTCTGTTTTCTCCTATATGGATAGATGTAGTTGGAACTCTAAATCAAACACGGTTTGTGCTAGCTTCTTGAAACTTCACAGAATGCAGTAGTTCTAAGTGCTATCTCTATGGTTTGTTTCCTCTTGATGTAGCCCTAAGCAGAGATGGGAGAAAAACACCTTCATTGAAAGGGGTTTCCAATCTTCCAAAAAACTGCAAAAGTCCTCAAATCTCAGCATAGATTTTTTCATCCAATCTTCATGATACTTTCAGGTAATGATCACTACAACAATCCCACTTGGTTGCCCACCTTTCGTTCTTCTAGGTTGAAGCATTCATTTTCAGTAACAGTTTCAATTTTCACGTTTCACTCTGTTTTCTCATATATGGATAGGTGTAGTTGGAACTCTAAATCAAACACGGTTTGTGCTAGCTTCTTGAAACTTCACATAATGAAGTACTTCTAAGTTCTATCTCTGTAGTTTGTTTCCTCTTGATGTAGCCCTAAGCAGAGATGGGCGAAAAACACCTTCATTGAAAGGGGTTTCCAATCTTCCAAAAAACTACTAAAGTCCTGAAATATCAGCATATATTTTTCATACAATCTTCATGATACTTTCAGGTAGTGATCACTACAACAATCCCACTTGGCTGCCCAACTTTCGTTCTTCTAGGTTGAAGCATTCGTTTTCAGTAACAGTTTCAATTTTCAGGTTTCACTCTGTTTTCTCATATACGGATAGGTGTAGTTAGAACTCTAAATCAAACACGGTTTGTGCTAGCTTCTTGAAACTTGACACAATGAAGTAGTTCCATGTTCTATCTCTGTGGTTTGTTTCCGCTTGATTGAGCCCTAAGCAGACACTGGCGGGCACACACCTTCATTGAAAAGGTCTTCCAATCTTCCAAAATCCATGAGTCTCCGGAATTCTCAGAATATATTTTTTCATCCAATCTTCACAATACCTTCAGGCAACCATCACTACAACAATCTCACTTGACTGCCCAAGATTTGTAATTCTAGGTTGAAGCATCGTTTGCACTAACAGTTTCGATTGTTAGGTTTCACTCTATTTTCTCCTATATGGATAGATGTAGTTGGAACTGTAAATCAAACACGGTTTGTGCTAGCTTCTTGAAACTTGACACAATGAAGTAGTTCCATGTTCTATCTCTATGGTTTTTTTCCGCTTGATTAAGCCCTAAGCAGACACTGCCGGGCACACACCTTGATTGAAAAGGTCTTCCAAGCTTCCAAAAATCCATGAGTCTAATGAATTCTCAGAATATATTTTTTCATCCAATCTTCACAATACCTTCAGGTAATCATCACTACAACAATCTCACTTGACTGCCTAAGTTTTGTAATTCTGGTTGAAGCATCGTTTGCACTAACAGTTTCGATTGTTAGGTTTCACTCTGTTTTCTCCTATATGGATAGATGTAGTTGGAACTCTAAATCAAACACGGTTTGTGCTAGCTTCTTGAAACTTCACAGAATGAAGTAGTTCTAAGTGCTATCTATGGTTTGTTTCCTCTTGATGTAGCCCTAAGCAGAGATGGGCGAAAAACACCTTCATTGAAAGGGATTTCCAATCTTCCAAAAAACAACAAAAGTCCTCAAATCTCAGCATATATTTTTTATCCAATCTTCATGATACTTTCAGGTAATGATCACTACAACAATCCTACTTCGCTGCAGAAATTTCGTTCTTCTAGGTTGAATCATTCGTTTGCAGTAACAGTTTCAATTTTCAGTTTTCACTCTGCTTTCTCCTATATGGATAGGTGTAGTTTGAACTCTAAATCAAACACGGTTTGTGATACCTTCTCGAAACTGGACACAATGAAGTAGTTCCATGTTCTATATCTATTGTTTGTTTCCGCTTGATTAAGCCCTAAGCAGAGCCTGGCGGACACAAACTTTCATGGAAAAGGTCTTCCAAGCTTAAAAAAAAAACCATGAGTCTCCTGAATTCTCAGCATATATTTTTTCATCCAATCATCACAATACTTTCAGGTAATGATCACTACAACAATTTCACTTGGCTGCCCAACTTTTGTAATTCTAGGTTGATGCATTCGTTTGCACTAACAGTTTCGATCGTTAGGTTTCACTCTGATTTCTCCTATATGGATAGATGTAGTTGGAAATGTAAATCAAACACGGTTTGTGCTGGCTTCTTGAAACTTCACAGAATGAACTAGTTCCAAGTTCTATCTCTATGGTTTGTTTCCTCTTGATGTAGCCCTAAGAAGAGATGGTCGAAAAACACCTTCATTGAAAGGGGTTTCCAATCTTCCAAAAAACAACTAAAGTCCTGAAATATCAGCATATATTTTTTCATCCAATCTTCATGATACTTTCAGGTAGTGATCACTACAACAATCCCACTTGGCTGCCCAACTTACGTTCTTCTAGGTTGAAGCATTCGTTTGCAGTAACAGTTTCAATTTTCAGGTTTCACTCTGTTTTCTCATATATGGATAGGTGTAGTTAGAACTCTAAATCAAACACGGTTTGTGTTGCTTCTTGAAACTTGACACAATGAAGTAGTTCCATGTTCTATCTCAATGGTTTGTTTCCGCTTGATTAAGCCCTAAGAAGAGACTTGCGGGCAAACACCTTCATTGAAAAGGTCTTCCAAGCTTCCAAAAAACCATGAGTCTTTTGAATTCTCAGCATATATTTTTTCATCCAATCTTCACAATACTTTCAGGTAATCATCACTACAACAATCTCAGTTGGCTGCCCAAGTCTCCTACTTCTAGGTTGAAGCATTCGTTTCCACTAACAGTTTCGATTGTTAGGTTTCACTCTGTTTTCTCCTATATGGATAGATGTAGTTGGAACTGTAAATCAAACACGGTTTGTGCTAGCTTCTTGAAACTTCACAGAATGAAGTAGTTCTAAGTGCTATCTCTATGGTTTGTTTCCTCTTGATGTAGCCGTAAGCAGAGTTCCGCGAAAACACTTTCATTGAAAGGGGTTTCCAATCTTCCAAAAAACTACAAAAGTGTGAATTCTCAGCATATATTTTTTCATCCAATCTTTATGATATTTTCAGGTTGTGATCACTACAACAATCCCACTTGGCTGCCCAACTTTCGTTCTTCTAGGTTGAAGCATTCGTTTGCAGTAACAGTTTCAATTTTTACGTTTCACTCCGTTTTCTCCTATATGGATAGGTTGTAGTTTGAACTCTAAATCAAACAGGGTTTGTGGTAGCTTCTTGAAACTTGACACAATGAAGTAGTTCCATGTAATATCTCTATGGGTTAATTCCGCTTGATTAAGCCCTAAGCAGAGCCTGTCGGGCACAAACTTTCATTGAAAAGGTCATCCAAGCTTCCAAAAAACCATGAGTCTCTTGAATTCTCATCATAGATTTTTTCATACAATCTTCACAATACTTTCAGGTAATCATCACTACAACAATCTCACATGGCTCCCCAAGTCTTGTAATTCTAGGTTGAAGCATCGTTTACACTAACAGTTTCGATTGTTAGGTTTCACTCTGTTTTCTCCTATATGGATAGATGTAGTTGGAACTCTAAATAAAACACGGTTTGTGCTAGCTTCTTGAAACTTCACAGAATGAAGTAGTTCTAAGTGCTATCTCTATGGTTTGTTTCCTCTTGATGTAGCCCTAAGCAGAGATGGGCGAAAAACACCTTCATTGAAAGGGGTTTCCAATCTTCCAAAAAACTACAAAAGTCCTGAAATCTCAGCATATATTTTTTCATCCAATCTTCATGATACTTTCAGGTAGTGATCACTACAACAATTCCACTTGGCTGCCCAATTTCGGTTCTTCTAGGTTGAAGCATTCTTTTGCAGTAATAGTTTCAATTTTCACGTTTCACTCTGTTTTCTCATGTATGGATAGGTGTAGTTAGAACTCTAAATCAAACACGGTTTGTGCTAGCTTCTTGAAACTTGACACTATGAAGTAGTTCCATGTTCTATCTCAATGGTTTGTTTCCGCTTGATTAAGCCCTAAGCAGAGACTGGCGGGCAAACATCTTCATTGAAAAGGTCTTCCAAGCTTCCAAAAAACCATGAGTCTCCTGAATTCTCACCATATATTTTTTTAATTCAATCTTCACAATACATTCAGGTAATCATCACTACAACAATCTCACTTGGCTCCCAAGTTTCGTACTTCTAGGTTGAAGCATTCGTTTGCACTAACAGTTTCGATTGTTAGGTTTCACTCTGTTTTCTCCTATATGGATAGATGTAGTTGGAACTGTAAATCAAACACGGTTTGTGCTAACTTCTTGAAACTTCACAGAATGAAGTAGTTCTAAGTGCTATCTCTATGGATGTTTCCTCTTGATGTAGCCCTAAGCATAGATGGGCGAAAAACAACTTCATTGAAAGGGATTTCCAATCTTCCAAAAAACTACAAAATCCTCAAATCTCAGCATATATTTTTTCATCCAATCTTCATGATACTTTCAGGTAATGATCACTACAACAATCCTACTTCGCTGCCCAAATTTCGTTCTTCTAGGTTGAATCATTCATTTGCAGTAACAGTTTCAATTTTCATTTTTCACTCTGTTTTCTCCTATATGGATAGGTGTAGTTTGAACTCTAAATCAAACACGGTTTGTGGTAGCTTCTTGAAACTTGACACAATGAAGTAGTTCCATGTAATATCACTATGGTTTGTTTCCGCTTGATTAAGCCCTAAGCAGAGCCTGTCGGGCACAAACTTTCATTGAAAAGGTCATCCAAACTTCCAAACAACCATGAGTCTCCTGAATTCTCAGCATATATTTTTTCATACAATCTTCACAATACTTTCAGGTAATCATCACTACAACATTCTCACTTGGCTGCCCAAGTCCTGTAATTCTAGGTTGAAGCATCATTTACACTAACAGTTTCGAATGTTAGGTTTCACTCTGTTTTCTCCTATATGGATAGATGTAGTTGGAACTCTAAATCAAACACGGTTTGTGCTAGCTTCTTGAAACTTGACACAATGAAGTAGTTCCATGTTCTATCTCTATGGTTTGCTTCCGCTTGATTAATCCCTAAGCAGACACTGGCGGGCACACACCTTCATTGAAAAGGTCTTCCAAGCTTCCAAAAATCCATGAGTCTCCTGAATTCTCAGAATATATTTTTTCATCCAATCTTCACAATACCTTCAGGTAATCATCACTACAACAATCTCGCTTGACTGCCCAAGTTTTGTAATTCTAGGTTGAAGCATCGTTTGCACTAACAGTTTCGATTGTTAGGTTTCACTCTGTTTTCTCCTATATGGATAGATGTAGTTGGAACTCTAAATCAAACACGGTTTGTGCTAGCTTCTTGAAACTTCACAGAATGCAGTAGTTCTAAGTGCTATCTCTATGGTTTGTTTCCTCTTGATGTAGCCCTAAGCAGAGATGGGAGAAAAACACCTTCATTGAAAGGGGTTTCCAATCTTCCAATAAACTGCAAAAGTCCTCAAATCTCAGCATAGATTTTTTCATCCAATCTTCATGATACTTTCAGGTAATGATCACTACAACAATCCCACTTGGTTGCCCACCTTTCGTTCTTCTAGGTTGAAGCATTCATTTTCAGTAACAGTTTCAATTTTCACGTTTCACTCTGTTTTCTCATATATGGATAGGTGTAGTTAGAACTCTAAATCAAACACGGTTTGTGCTAGCTTCTCGAAACTTGACACAATGAAGTAGTTCCATGTTCTATCTCTATGGTTTGTTTCCGCTTGATGTAGCCCTAAGTAGAGCCTGGGGGGCACAAACTTTCATTGAAAATGTCTTTCAAGCTTCCAAAAAACCATGAGTCTCCTGAATTCTCAGCATATATTTTTTCATCCAATCTTCACAATACATTCAGGCAATGATCATTACAACAATCTCACTTGGCTGCCCAAGTTTTGTAATTCTAGGTTGAAGCATTCGTTTGCACTAACAGTTTCGATTGTTAGGTTTCACTCTGATTTCTCCTATATGGATAGATGTAGTTGGAACTCTAAATCAAACACGGTTTGTGCTAGCTTCTTGAAACTTCACATAATGAAGTACTTCTAAGTTCTATCTCTGTAGTTTGTTTCCTCTTGATGTAGCCCTAAGCAGAGATGGGCGAAAAACACCTTCATTGAAAGGGGTTTCCAATCTTCCAAAAAACTACTAAAGTCCTGAAATATCAGCATATATTTTTCATACAATCTTCATGATACTTTCAGGTAGTGATCACTACAACAATCCCACTTGGCTGCCCAACTTTCGTTCTTCTAGGTTGAAGCATTCGTTTTCAGTAACAGTTTCAATTTTCAGGTTTCACTCTGTTTTCTCATATACGGATAGGTGTAGTTAGAACTCTAAATCAAATACGGTTTGTGCTAGGTTCTTGAAACTTGACACAATGAAGTAGTTCCATGTTCTATCTCTGTGGTTTGTTTCCGCTTGATTGAGCCCTAAGCAGACACTGGCGGGCACACACCTTCATTGAAAAGGTCTTCCAATCTTCCAAAATCCATGAGTCTCCGGAATTCTCAGAATATATTTTTTCATCCAATCTTCACAATACCTTCAGGCAACCATCACTACAACAATCTCACTTGACTGCCCAAGATTTGTAATTCTAGGTTGAAGCATCGTTTGCACTAACAGTTTCGATTGTTAGGTTTCACTCTATTTTCTCCTATATGGATAGATGTAGTTGGAACTGTAAATCAAACACGGTTTGTGCTAGCTTCTTGAAACTTGACACAATGAAGTAGTTCCATGTTCTATCTCTATGGTTTTTTTCCGCTTGATTAAGCCCTAAGCAGACACTGCCGGGCACACACCTTGATTGAAAAGGTCTTCCAAGCTTCCAAAAATCCATGAGTCTAATGAATTCTCAGAATATATTTTTTCATCCAATCTTCACAATACCTTCAGGTAATCATCACTACAACAATCTCACTTGACTGCCTAAGTTTTGTAATTCTAGGTTGAAGCATCGTTTGCACTAACAGTTTCGATTGTTAGGTTTCACTCTGTTTTCTCCTATATGGATAGATGTAGTTGGAACTCTAAATCAAACACGGTTTGTGCTAGCTTCTTGAAACTTCACAGAATGAAGTAGTTCTAAGGGCTATCTATGGTTTGTTTCCTCTTGATGTAGCCCTAAGCAGAGATGGGCGAAAAACACCTTCATTGAAAGGGATTTCCAATCTTCCAAAAAACAACAAAAGTCCTCAAATCTCAGCATATATTTTTTATCCAATCTTCATGATACTTTCAGGTAATGATCACTACAACAATCCTACTTCGCTGCAGAAATTTCGTTCTTCTAGGTTGAATCATTCGTTTGCAGTAACAGTTTCAATTTTCAGTTTTCACTCTGCTTTCTCCTATATGGATAGGTGTAGTTTGAACTCTAAATCAAACACGGTTTGTGCTACCTTCTCGAAACTGGACACAATGAAGTAGTTCCATGTTCTATATCTATTGTTTGTTTCCGCTTGGTTAAGCCCTAAGCAGAGCCTGGCGGACACAAACTTTCATGGAAAAGGTCTTCCAAGCTTCCAAAAAACCATGAGTCTCCTGAATTCTCAGCATATATTTTTTCATCCAATCATCACAATACTTTCAGGTAATGATCACTACAACAATTTCACTTGGCTGCCCAACTTTTGTAATTCTAGGTTGATGCATTCGTTTGCACTAACAGTTTCGATCGTTAGGTTTCACTCTGATTTCTCCTATATGGATAGATGTAGTTGGAACTGTAAATCAAACACGGTTTGTGCTGGCTTCTTGAAACTTCACAGAATGAACTAGTTCCAAGTTCTATCTCTATGGTTTGTTTCCTCTTGATGTAGCCCTAAGAAGAGATGGGCGAAAAACACCTTCATTGAAAGGGGTTTCCAATCTTCCAAAAAACAACTAAAGTCCTGAAATATCAGCATATATTTTTTCATCCAATCTTCATGATACTTTCAGGTAGTGATCACTACAACAATCCCACTTGGCTGCCCAACTTACGTTCTTCTAGTTGAAGCATTCGT